>NC_072740.1:116284254-116584254 GCF_026930045.1 Uloborus diversus
ATGTCCTCTAATCACAACATTATCCTTTAACCTTTAGGCTACGGCAACTATACAA
Organism: Uloborus diversus; assembly: GCF_026930045.1. NCBI lineage: Eukaryota > Metazoa > Arthropoda > Arachnida > Araneae > Uloboridae > Uloborus > Uloborus diversus. Next base: position 116,284,310 of record NC_072740.1, read on the forward strand.
TTATCTTTTCCCTCTCCCTGCGGCTCAAAGCTTTCTTAGTTCCTTCCCCCCCGAATAGGACAGCATAAAGGGGGCGATGTCCACTTCGACCGCTGAGCTCTCCGCAATACAGGGTTACTATAGTGGGACATTATACTTGGCTAGTCATCACTTATTCAATGGTTTGAAAATAATTTTTTCCCCTCCTTGTTCCTTATGAGGTTCTCTAGGTTTAGATTTTCTGTAAGTATATTTGGTTCAGTTTTAAAATTGAAATCACTGAAATAACGCTTCTCATCTAACCTAAGGCTAACGACAACAAAATAATAAATATCAAACTCTATTTGTGAGGTACACCACTGGATGTCCTTATCTATGCGCTAAAATGCGGAGGTAAATAGCGTTCAACTGAGACCAAAGCCATTGTAAATACAATGTAGAATACCTTAGATTCAAGGGAGGCAACTTTGCTTTTCAGCTTGGCTATTCAGAAAAATGATGACACTAATACGTGTGTCCAAGAAAGAATCCACAATAATAGCGAACAATTCCTTGCTTTGCTTTTCTGAGCAGGTGCAAGCGGAATATGCTTGAACACCGTATTCATTTACATAAAGAACGTTAGCGCTTATCTATCTTTTAGAGCATGCAAGGCACCCTTTTTTGTATATGAAGCTGGCGTTTCAAAGTCAATCACTGTCGAGTGAGATAATATGGAGAGACAGCCTACAAATCCCCTGATATCCCCATTCACTCTTTCTTCTAATTGTGGTTGAAATACCACTAGTAATTGTTGAAGGATTAAGTTCCGCTCCCTTCACAATGCACAAGAAAAATATCTGGGCAAATTTGTTTTAGATTCCAAGTCTTTCCTCTTTTCAACATTTCCTATTTATGTACTATCTTTATAATACATTTTCACTACCCAGTACGTTGTTATTTGTGAGTAAGGGAAGATAAGTAAAAAAAAAAAAAAATACGCATGAGTAAACAGAAAACCAATTTCTTTCTTCCATTTTTTACTGGCATAAACAGTTCCAAATGTAAGAATTAATTAACAGAAAAAAAAATAAACAGACATTAGACTCTCATTGAAAACTGAGTAAGATATATCAGGTGCTCTTATAAATCTTTTCACTTAACCTCTTTTTTTTTTGCGCAAGGAAGAAAGAGGAGCAACCGACTTTGACTTAAAAATTAACATTTTAAGCCCCTTAAATACAAACAGGGGGAAAACTGAATGCACAAATTTATACTTTATTAACTGCTTTATAAGGCCATAACGTTTAAGAATTCCTAAGTTGAACCATAAAATTAAAAAATTCAGCGAAAAAAACCCTCTTAAACGTGCCCCGGTGTACCATACTTATTTTGTTTCATTCAGCATATCCTTAGTCCTTTTGACTTTGTACTGAAATAATATTCGCTATAGACAAAATATCAAGGAAATACATTTATATTTTCTAAAATATCAAAATTAAGTTTTTATGCTTTTCACTCAATAAGTGATCAATTAGATAGATTTTTAGGCGTAGCGAAGGGGGGGGGGGGTAAAAACACCCCTCAGAGCCCTTGATTTTAACATTCTTGCCATCCCTAGTCAATAACTTTTACATATGAAAAGGCTCGTTTTGAACAGAAAACCCCCTCCAGAAGATAATTCTGGCTGTGCTAGTGACTCTTTTTATAAAAAAAAAAAAATGAGCATTTAGTCTAACTTTCAATTTTCAAACCGAAAGATTCACGACACAGATTCTTAATTAAACCTCTCTTTCAAATTTATTGATTTTAGAATGTTTTCCATGTTTTGTTGAAACGGTATTACAAATAATTTTCAGTTAAAATGTAAATAAAGAAATAAATGAAACGTGGCAAATCGCAAATTGATAAGTTGTTTCTTATTCAGCATGATATTCATATTCGAAAAGTTAGCAAAATAAGATATGCTTTTCAAGTGTTTAATTATTTTTATAAAACCATAACAAAAGAAATATTTTGGAGAATGATGTTTCTTGCGCTCTGCTCCCTAAATATCTACACTGCTTAAACTAAATAGGTGTTTTGTACTCAGTAAAATATGCTGTTATTAATTATAGAAAGCCTTACTATTGGGTTATTAAACAGAAAAAGGCTATCAAAAATTTTTCTTTCCTTCAAGTATTTTACTTCTGCTTAACTTTCTCCCCTCTTTTTCGAAACTTCGCCACACATTCCTTCACTGGGAACAAAACTATGCCAAACGCCTCTGATTGACAGACCCCCAAAAGGGGTGTAGTGCGTTTCATTCATTTTCTCCCTGTGTAGGCGTGTGTGAAAGGATTATCAACTGCGGAAAGTAACTGGAGGGGGAAGGGAAGGACTGGTACAGACGTTGTACCACAGCCGTAGGAAGAGAGCACTTTTTGTCGGTACAGCATATGTACCGCCGTTGGCTAAAGGTTAATCACAGCTACTAGCGCAAATGTCCTATAATCACAACATTATCCTATAATCACAGCTACTTGCACCAATGTCCTATAATTACAGCATTATCCTCTAATCACAGCTACTTGCTACAATGTCCTGTAATCATTCCGCTATCCTTTAATCACATCAAATCACCAGAAAATCTTCTTCAAGAAAAAGTAAAATTCAACTAGTATCAAGTAAAGAAAATACCTAAACACTTCAACTACAAAATTTTCGCTTTAATGCTACAAAACGAGCAAGTGAAGTTTTGATATTAATCAATGCTACCTTCAGCAAACTAACTTTCCCCTCATGTAAAAGTTTTGTAAGACCAGAATCATTCATCGGGAAACATAGTTGAGTTTCAAAACTATTCTTTTAGAAACTAGTTTGAATTGTGCTCTAAATTAACGTAGAATGAAGCTTCATTACCATAATAACACTCCTTAGTACCTAAGACTGGGCTATGCATTCTAGCCGGTCACGAAACCCACGAATAAAATACTGCTCGTCATATTTACCGAGATATAATTCCTGGCCTGAATCGTGTTGCACTACTCGGCAATTTTCTTCCGCTCTTTCAATACATAATCAGCTTTATGCAAGGAAAAAATAGAACTGAGAGTTATAGTTACAGTGCAAGATGCTGTGGTAGGAAATTCGGAGTTTAGTTAGGTACATTCTTGTAAATGTATCATGCATTCGTGCGTTCTGATACACGAATACTTCCTGTTGACGAACATGCGTTTTCGGCTGTTTTATGCAAGGAAAATAAAATAGAACTGAGAATTATAGTTACAATGCAAGATGATGTGTACTTTAACTATAATTCTGAGATTTGTAGGTACATTACTCTAAGTGTGTTATGCATTCGTGCTTTCTAATGCACGAATACTTTATATTTTTAAGAAATACTTGTTTTCGGTTGATTTTAAGGTGAAATACCTTTTTGTTTGTTTGTTTCATTATTTGAACAAAATACTGATTGTGAATTTTTTTCAGTTGTTGATTTTAGTACTGTTTATAGAAAATACAACAAAATGTAAAATTAATCTCTTCTTCAAAAGTTTTTTAGCTGCCAAATTTTATCGATGCAGTTAGAAAACAATTTACTTCATAAAATATTAACTATGAAATTCTATCAAAAAAGCGAGAGGGAGAGAGAAAAAAGAAAAAAAAGTTCGAAAAAGGGAACAGGTCACTTAAATCCCTCCCCCCTTTTTTTTGAGAGTCAAATTTTTAATAATTTTATAATTTTTAATTTGAAGTGAAACAGGTTGGGTTGTAAAATTTTCTTGTATGGCAAAAATTTACTTGCAGTCAATATAGTCTGGGACATTTTTAAAAAGAAAAAAAAACGCTCTATAGTATTTCGAGCTTTAAAATAAGTTATTTTTTTTTAGCTTGATAGATATTTTTTAATATCACGCGTCAAACTTCTAAATTAACATTTTTAAAAGAAAATTCTAACTATCTCAGTGTGAATTATTTCTCGTATCCAAAAATAATTTGTTTTGATTATATCTTAAATTTCCAAATATTGATACAAATGGATAGATAAACCTATGAAAACCAAGATTTGAATACGTGAATATGCAAATTCAAACCCTATTATATTACTACAATCAACTCATAAAATGCAACAAACACTGAATTAAAAGCTCAATTTGCGATAATCCGTTCTAGCAAATGACGAATATCACCTTTCGATTTACGAATTAACTTTCAAACCTCTAGCTCAGTCTTTAAAAATATATTTCTGAGTAAGTTCTCATGATTTTCAGTTTCAACATACATCTTTCTTTGTCAATCTCAATTACCGTAATGTCAAGAAGATTATGTCTAATAAACAATTATTATAAACACTTGAAAAAATGCCAAACGGAAACATTTTAATAGTGTAACCAAACTGGAATGGCAGAGTGTATTTTAAGTACAAAAGCTAAGTATTATTTTAAATTTTTAAACTTAAAATTAATAATGAAGCCTCAACTCTTTTATAAGCTGCTACAAATAGTTCATAGTAAAATATACACTTTATATCAATAAATCTGATCATGTATGACTTTTTTGTACTCCCTTTAAAAGTTGACTGATTTTTGCTTCACTTTTACATTATCATGTTAAAAATTAGTTAATCATTACAATAAATATTGCTATGAAAACCAAACAAGGGGGTCCATATCACACTAGAACCTTCACGAAACAGCAGTTAAAAGGAATATTAAGATAAGAGAATTAGGTATCTGCGAGGTATAAAATGTAATAATTGTTCTTGAAGCAGTCCCCGTTTTTCGTTCCCTTATCTACTCTTAATTAAAGTACTACTACATACAAAGAAATCCTATTGTTTTAAGTAGCTTACAAATATCCTAAGTAATTTTAAACATGCAGCAAAATGATTATTGTTATCTCATGCCTGCCTTTTGAAAATAAATTGTGCTCAATCTTAATGGTTCGACATATTTTCCTTAAATTCAACAAAATTTTCTTCATGGTCAAACCATGGTCAACTACATCTAAATTTAAACAATAGGATCTTTCGCGCAGATTAAAAAACATCCTTTAAATGCTTACACTTCGAAATAATTGAGAGCTTAAGTACAGGAGATTTGAATACATGAGAAAAAAATAGACATTCTGCAAAAGGTGATAAAGTTGTTTCAAAACATTGGTTGTCCTTTAAGGAAAATGCAAAGCTGAATTCTTAGATTATTCTAAATGTTACATCTTACTGAAGAGATTGTATCAAACGCAATGTGGTGAATTTGCTTTTACTACAAGATCCCAATGTTTCTAAGAGGCTTAAAGACTTGCGAAAGATTAGTGAGATGTTATAAATAACTTTAAATCAGAGTGCTGAGAAATTAGGAAGAATTAGTGACGCGATAAGAGAGAAAACACTTGGAAGAGGCAAAATGAAATTCTGCTGAAGGCATTTTTGTATGAAGCGAGGGGATTTTAATGAAAAGCTGTCATTCTGTCAGACTAGAGTGACAATTCTTTTTCTTAATTATTGTGTGGTAATTCTTTTAAAATAGTTTTTATCCTCATTAGAGTCGCATTTAGGAAGATTTTGAGATTTGTCGTTGTCAAAACTGTTTTGTGTACTCAATTGTCTTGCAGCGCCTTTTCTTGACCGTTACTGATACGAAATAAGATAATGATTTTTGTCTGAAATCAACTTTTTTTTTTTCAATACTAATTGTTGATTAGAAAGGCGAAAGTTGTTCATTTTAAGGTACTTTAATGAAAGAAAACTTTTAAGATGTGTGAAATAGCGTCAGTGAAACGCGTGTAAATTTTTTTGGTGAAAAATCCCCGAAGTTGTTTTACGAAGAACGAAACTTACTTATCTTAAGTAAATATACATAGTTAATCAAGCACTGTAATAAAATGTTTATTTAAACGGACAGTAATCACGTGATTTTTTTATTTAATTATATCTTGAAATTTGTAATTTACATTTTTTTGTGTCCTCCCCCTCGCCCCCCCCCCCTCGGGTTTTTTTTTTTTCTGAAATCGAACTAGTTATAGTAAACGTTTGGTGTAACCGTCAAGTTTCAGTGAGAAGGTTTGAATGTCTTTCTAATTATATGTGCTAATCTAATACATGTAACTAGTTTTATGCATTTATGAATCCAAACTTATTCAATCCGAATTCACAAAATGCAAGCATGTATTTTAGTGTTAAGAAGCTACTTTTCCCGCACAGCTCACTTTGTCTGCACTGAAAACTCCTTTAAAAGCTGGAACGTGTGTACAAAATTTTCATTAATAAATTAGTCAAATAATATTTAATTTATCAACGTAATACACCAGGTTCAAGGGTAATCATTTCAACTTCTCTCTTTTTTTGGTATACGTCAGTGACACTACCTGTGGGCAATATGCACTTTACCAACCCTTGTGACCCGTTAAAGGCACAACCGAAAAAACTTGAGAAGTCGAGATTTGTTTTGCACAGCTTTAACCTAAAAAAAGTTGTTCCTAAAGAACATCGCGTTTCCAACGAATTCGAATATGATATTATTTTATCAAAGAAAAGATCCAAATATTTCGTAAATGGCCCATTCCATGGAAAACGGTAATTTTTTTCCGCACGTAACGCTTCATATATTTCATAAAAAATAAAAATTTAGAAGGATGATGAACAAAATTTTGTTTCCTAAGAAATCACAAGCGCATGTGTGACTTCTTAAGCAAAAAAATTTTTAAAAAAATATTTCTTTTTTTATGAAATATAGGAACCGTCACGTGCTTTACAAAATAACCATGTTCAATGGAATGGACATATACATATTTTTTTTTCACTGGTTTAAATAATTATTTCTAAACTATTGAGATATGTTTCCTTTACGTTGGAACCATAGTTTTCAAAATCTACAATTTGTTTCGTCATTGTTGTATTAATAGATTAAAAATATTAACTTATTCATAAGCAAGTTACCAGTGGTTGACTTAGGATGTCCTGCACGTGACGCACGTAAATAAATTTTATTTTAAATAAAAATGTTGTTTAAAAAATATATAGTTGTGTCAGGAGTATCTTTGTATCAAATGTAAAGATTTAAAAAAAATGCTTACCCCTGTTTCATTAAAACATTAAGAGATATGACGAAATGTTAATGAAATTTAAGCGTATTTTTGTCCCGCACGTGACGGTGGAATGGCCCAAATTTCTGTTCGTGTGAAATGCTTGTCATACATATTTTGCGACCCGAAAGGGGGAAAAATGCTTCAGCACCGTGGTATACGTTAAAATAGCAGTAATTCCTAACGTGTACCGTCGAACAAAAAGTGAGCAGTTCAGATTAATGTTAAAAAAGAAAGTTTGTAATTCCTTAACAATTTGTGGTGCACGTGATAAAATTGAAACATCAGTTTAAGCGTATTTCCTGACTAGATATATAGCTGATAGATTCCAGCGATTCTTGCAATGAATAACCTAAGATTGACACATCCAAGTATACAGTATGCTATACATCAAAAGCTGTCGTGCAAAATAATGACGTGTGAAAAATTAATAAAAAAATCAATTAGTGAATAAATCCAGGCAAAAGGCCAACTTTTCTGCCCGATCCTCCTGGTATACAAGAGCAAAAAAATATTTGTCTTGAAAGCCGGAGGAACAAAATTTATGGTTTGCTCCATTTGGGGCTAAGGGCGTAGGATGTAAGCTTCTGAAACTTTGTAACTTGTGCTTAGTGGAGGAAAATGCACCGTTAATAATGAAATGAGCTCTAGGGATTTTTATTTCGTATGGGGCGGTCAGTGGAATGGCACTCGCAATTAATGATATTTTATTTCAGGGGAAAAAATCAGCAATCATTCTAACCTATTTTACACGATATTTCAAGTTATTGTTTTCGAGCATTTTACTTCTGCTAAGTTAGTAGAGTATTGTAGTAGTTTTAATCTAATATTTCAATGTATTCATTCAGAGAGTTACCAATTTTTATACAGTGAAACCTGTGTAAGTTGAATACCTGCAGTGCAGTACATTAGTGGTCAACTTAGGCGAGTGGCTAAGTTTTGGAGGTTGATATACATGATCCAGACTAATTTTGTATCTGACATTAGCGGTCAATTTAGACAACTGGTCAACTTACATGAGTGGTCAACTTTGCAGGTTTTACTGTATAGTTAAAAATAAAAACATTTATGCCTGAAATTTTTGAATGTAGTTAGCACCTTCAAACAAAATAGAAACAAAAAATAATAAATACTTCTCACAAAAAAAAAAAAAAGAAAAAAAAAAAAAAACTCGACCAAACCAAACTCGAAATGAACTTGAGAGATTTTACTTCGTATGAGGCTGCTTGTGTAATGACATTGTTTTTTGGCAAAAATCAGTAATCATTCAAAGTTATTTTGCAGAACTTTCAAGCATTTGGTTTCTATCAAGTTAATAGAAAGATGCAACAGTTCTAAACAAATATTTCATCGTATTCATTCAAGGATTTATAGTGTTTCATTTCATATTAGAAAGAAAACAAGTCTGCTGCCTGAAACTTTTGAATGTATTGACTACTCCCCAAAAGAAAAAAGTAATAATCTTCACACACAATAACGAACCGAACCTGGATTGACTGAAGGATGAAATCTAAATCTATTATGAAATAGGTTAGATCGACCCGTGAATTGATACCCCACAGGGAGTGAACAACTCGCAATTTGCTTTTAGCAATAAGGTCTCAAAAGTTTTTTCTTTGATAAATTAGTAACAGTAAATTTTACACAATTCCAGAAAGTAAACGACCGAAAAATGTTGTCTGTCCACTTGTTGGGGGTGTTCATTTAGTGATTTTTTTTTTCATTAAAATCTCCAAAAGAACCTAAAGCAGAATAATAAAAATGATCACCGTCTTTTGCTAATAATTACAAAGAGTTAAAAATGTTTTTAATGTCATGTACCAAATACTAGTGTTTAATTATATTATAAATTTCTGAAAATGAAACTGTGCTTTAATGTTCCTTCATTGTTCAGTCTACCCGATAATAAAGTAAAACTACTAATTTAAAATCTATTTCACGTGTTTATTTCAATGCGTTTAGATTTACATTTTGCAAGTTTTTGAGTCGATGCGAATATTTGCATGTATCTATGCCTATTTATGCAAGAAGATAACAATGGAAAATTATGTTTTCCTCATAACAGCTTGGGGAAATGTTTCCAACCCTTTCATTCCAAACCAATTGACATTCGAACAATGTTAGATGAACGTTACCTGATGTTTCCCTGAAGTGATTTTCTTTGGGAAAAATTGATACCTTTACTTAAAAACGAACAATGCATTCAGTGCAGCATCAACGGTGAAACAAAATCTATTATGTTAAATTATAACACTTGCGAAGGAAATGCAATGTAAAAGTTTCCTGTTTTATTAAATCTGTCATATCATCAACTTATCTTCATATTTATTAACTCGTGGACTGATGTCAAAGCTCACATTTATTGCTATAAGGCGTAAAAAAAATTGGTTTTAAGTTTTGAAAAGTTCACGTTTTCTGAAAAGTCCTTGACACATTCAAAAAATTCATAGAAAAGTAACCTTGTCGTATTAATATGCATAATACTTCACAGGTTCACGAATATTGTATGATATCGTAAAAATATTTTCAAACCTGTGAAGTATTATTGTGCAACCCACATATTCATACGATAATTGATTTCTTTTCTATGATTTTTTGAAATGTGTCAAGGACTTTTCGGACACCCAGTATATTAGGCAGTCATAACTATGACTGTCAAATCACCATTGTTTGAATCTGCCAGAAGTCTGTTATTGTCGTAACAGTGCAACAAGATACCGTAAGGCAAAAAATACTTATAAAGAGTTAATTACAGGATTAATGAAGGATTTTTATTGTAACTTTTTTTTTTTTTGCGAAATAATTTCTTATATACGGGAGAGGAAAAAGTTTATCTTTAAGCTACACCTAAAAATAGTATTATTAATAGTCGATACTCATAAAATGTCTATTAAAAGTCGTTACTGGTAAAAAGTTGATCGGTATAAGTCGAAACTCGCAAAAACTCGTTACTTGTTTAAAAAATAAATCAATTTAACGTTGCACGTATAATTTGTAAAAGATTTACCCAACAAAATTAATTAAGCTTCATCGAAGTAGTAAACAACTGTCAATCAAGGGTATGTAAAATTGCACCGTCTAGCAAAATATAAAATCTTGAACTGATATAATTTTACTACCATTGCGGTTTAAAAAGAAATTTCAAAAAGTTCCTTGATTGGAATTACATAGTGTAATTTAAATATGACAGTCTCAAAATGGCCCTATGTTTTAGAAACGAGACAACATTTTGCGATTCTTTTTATATTTCTTCCTTGTAAAAAAAAAAAAAGGCAAAGCTTCAAGCTTTCCATTTGCAATAAAAAAAAACAGGGATAGATAGAGCAGGAGGGGGGGGGGCTAATGCCGATCATGGTGCAAAGGGGGAGGGGTGCTCCGTTGCATTTGAGTGGAAGCACCATCGTCTTTGGAGGATGGGGCTCGTCACCCCTAGCTGAAGTATTGAATATATGAAAAGTTACTCAAAAATTAGTTTTTAAATTGGCTCAAATCAGTTTTGAATACCTTTTTCATAAGCAAACTGCTTTAGACTCTCATTTAAAATTAAAACTTGATATTAATTTTTTACCTTTCTTTATAAATCCTTCCCATTTGCTGTGATGTTCTTATTAATAGTACTCTATACTGAGCAATTAGGTTTATTTTTTAAGGTTTACTTTCACAATTACTCATTTGTGATTAAAAATCTATTATCTTAACACAAAGCGTTTTTACGGAACTTTCTGCGGTCAACAATTAACGCCTGTTCTAATCTCTTCCATCACGATAACTTTCCTGCTATGATACGATGTCGCATATCGATTATGCTAATCAAAATAAGCATTTGATCTTCATTCTTTTCACCAATATCTGACTTTCACCATGCAGCGAAAATTACTTAAAGCGTTTCTAATTAATTCTTAAAGACAGGAAGCACTTCGCGCTTGAAATGTGCAATTGTTGTGAATAAAAGACGCATTCTGAATGATTACATTTTTATCTTTCCCATTTTAAGAAAGTGTTAGAATTAACGCGATTCATTTAAGCGTCGAGTTAATCATGTGTCGATAATAGTCAGTTGATCAAGAAATAGATATTTCAGTTTAAAAAGAAATGCATCTATTGTAATGTGGTAGAAAGAGATGTTTTGAAATTATGCTGTACAAGTCGGTCGTATAAAATAGAAAAATGGAAGAAACTCTCATATTCTGCAGCTTATCAATCAGTTAGTAGCTAATGGGAATTATAGGTAAAGCAAAATATTTTAAGCTTTTGCTGAAAGTAACTGAAGCTATAAGAGGTCGTGTCAATAAGCTGGCTGCAAATGATGGTGCACATTAATTTAATATTTAGGTACAAGAACCGCCAAAAAGTGCGAGAACATGCATAACTTGCACCAAAATATAACACAATTATATAAAATCCTTTGTAGAGAGAACAAAATAAAACCATCTTTTGATGCACTATGCTATTCCCCCCCCCCCCCCACACAATATACAAAAACAGTTTAAATATATGCTTTGAAAGGTTCAAGTGCAAATTCATAAGATTAACTTTCGGTTTATTCAAATGTTGTTAAAATGGAGCAATTCTAGCTTCAGTTAGGATGGAATGGATGGATGGAAAAAAAAGAGGACTGAGGAGGGTATTTTGAATCGCTATAGACCCTTCGAAAGAATTAAGATAGCAAACCGTACCTTTTGCATATTTTGCGATTTCAAAGAAAAAAAAAACCCTCTCAAAAATTTTGATCTCAATAGCATGTTTCCTGTCTTACAAAATGTAACCTTCAAAAAAAAGTCGCAATCGCAAAAACAGACCATTTGTACAAAATGAAGTAGCAGAAAGATCTTTCACGAATATTAAGATTGCAAAAACAGACCCTCACAAAAATTATGTTCTCAAAAAAATAAAACGCACGATCGTAAAAAAGAAGCTCTTAAAAAATGATTAGCATTTATTACCATAAGATAATTTTTAAGCCGTGAATTTTTTCATATAATTTCCATACTCTCGTCTTCGTATCGGATTAATATTTTTACCATATATTAGGACAATGTATGAGTTGTTTAATTTATAGAAAACAATTGCAAAAACGTTTTTTTTACGCAAAAAATATTCAACAACTACATTTCAATTGCTGAAGAACTCCTGATATCTTAGATGGACATTTTAAGGCTCGAATAAAGCTCGAAAAATATGTCAAAAATTCTCTCATTGTTATAAAAAATATTCAAAATTTAAACTAAAAATGCTGGATACCCCCTAATATATTAGTCGACATTTCGAGACGAATAAAGTTCAAAAGAATAATCATTAGATTAGAAAATTATTATAAAAATTCTTCTATTTTCGCAAAAATCATTCAGAAATTAAATTCAAATTATTTTACAATTTTAGGTTGACATTTCTAAGTTCGAATAAAGCTCCAAACAATCGCAATCACCAAACTCGAAAAACCCCAACACTCTTTTCATTCGCACAAAAACTATTCAAAAATTAAATTAAAAATGTTGCAAAACCATACGTTAACATTTCAGAGCTCAAATAAAGCTTCAAACAATCACAATCATAAAGCTAAAAAACAACCACAACTATCTTTTCATTATCACAAAAGCTATTCAAAAATTAAATTAAAATTGTTGGACATCCTTTGGTTGACATTTCAAAGCTCAAATAAAGCTCCAAACAATCACAGTCATAAAGCTCAAAATCAACCGTAATTATCTTTTCATTTTCGCAAGAACTATTCAAAAACTCAATTAAAATTGTTGGACGAACCTTAGGTTGACATCTCAAAGCTCGAATAAAAGCTCCAAACAATCACAACAATCATCTCATTCTCACACAAAATATTAAAAAATAACGTTACCAATTACCGGACACCCTCCCCCCCCCCGGGGGGTTGACATTTCTAAACCCGAACAAAGCTTTATAAGAGGTTGTGAGAGAAAGTTGACATTGAAAAGATCAAAAGGAAATTAGCAGACATGCTCTTAAAGAATTAAGATTGACCGCACACGAAGATATTTTTTTTATCATGTGTAGCAAAGCGTGGCTTGACTTCATTCAGAAGATCGCTTTCTTAAAATCAATTGTTTAGAGGCGGGAAACAAAGCTATCGTTGGTTGTTATCAGGCTGTGACATGTGAGCGCTTCGGTTAGCACGAGGGCCGAACTCTGGTGGCGGCCCCTTTCCGTTGCAACGGACCATATGTGTTTTCTTTAACTCGAATTTGTCTTGGAGTTGCATGAGGTGATGTAATCCTGTTTAATCGCGATAAAATGGAAGAATCCGTGCATCTGATATTGAAGAGGGAAAACCTATTTCAAGAAGTGGTAACTGTTCAGTAGCCCGTGAAGAAAGGACTATTACCAATGTGTTGTTGAATTTCTTTATGCATACATAAATGCGTTTTTGTTTCTAAGAATCGGAAAAAGTTATTTTTAGTAATGTGATGTTTCATTTTGTAACTAATTCCCGTAATGTGCTCAATGGTATATTTAATTTTAAAAACTAAAAGTGATACGTTTTAACCCCTTTTGTTTTCAGCCTGTTAGGGCCATTGCACCGCCACGTGCGAGACTGTCAGACTCTATAATTTCTCCAGCATTTTGTCGTCAATCTTAAAATTTTAATGATATTGGGAGTAAGAAAATATTTTAATCTTTGCATTTGATACGAAGACACTTCCGGCTCAGTTATTTTTTTAGTTGAATAATTTTGTTGTTTAAACTTTAATTTATTTGCTTGCGTCACATGAGGGATATCTATATTCAACTTACTGTAATTCGCCGTATGTATTAGTTAATATTTTTTCTCTTTTAATATAGCAATGACTAAACAAATTGTAGGTTTTGAAAGTTATGTTCTCAATAAAAAGAAATCATAGGTTATTAGTCGTGAAATAATAAATTTAAACCGTTGAAAAAAATATGTAAAGGGCCCCACATTCCACGGAAAACCTCTAATTTGTGACCCACGTGAGAGTTCACATATTTGATTTAAAAGTAATAATTTTAAAATGTAATGAACGAACACATGTTTGGTTAAATATACATTTTTTTTAATAAGCAACGAAATTTTGCTCATTATCTTTTTTTAAATTATTATTTTTAATGAAATTTATGAGTTGTCACGTGTTTGACAAAATCGGTTTTCCTTAGAATGGTTCTTCGTTCGAGGCACGATGACTTCGTTTGCCGCCACCTTTTTTTTTTCTTTCCGCCAACTGACTGAAACAAATAAAGCTGACCGAAAGCAAATAAAGAAAAGCCTCAAACGAAGCCACTGTGCCTCAAAGGGTTAAAGACCACAAGCTCTAATGCGAAATACGTATTTAAGTACACTGCATACAGAGCATATTTTTCAGGATTAAACAGATTTTCATAAAAAGTTCTGAATCTTTTTTTTTGTAAAACGAAATATTTGATGCTTTGGTTAAAACAAAAACTCTGATAATCAGGACTCGATACTATAATAGTAAGCCGCAAATTACTTCAATAGTAACTCGTAGCCATTCAAGTTTCTCCTTAGGTTTTGTTTACAATGCTCTCGTGTTTGATTGGAGAATAAATTGCATTACATATGTAATTTTGCAAAGAATCAACAAAGTGCAATTACATCGTTAGATTAATGTCGCATTCAATAACAGAAACAAAAAAGCGATACCTTCTGAAATGAAAAAAAAAAAAAAATCTAAATTTTTTCATTCCGAGCTAAATAAAAGGTAATTTTACACTAGATCTTCAAATAAATAACTGCATCTAAAATAACTGCAACTTCATAAACAAACATCGAATACAAACTCACTTCACGAACGAAACTGAACGACCAAAATTAATGACGTTCGTACAAGAATTAAAATCTCGCCAAGAGGGGGGCATATCAGAGGAGAGCCAAAGTTTCTATTCCCTATGCAATTTAGATGCTTAGATGAATAATTATTAATTTTGGTCTTTCTGAGTACTGTTATTTCAATTGTTGTATTTTACGTCCGTATTACAAATGAATTTAAATATTTTGCACTGTGACTAGTAAATTAAATATTTTACTTCAGTTTCCCGTTGAAAAAAAAGCAAATAAAATCTAGATTTTCCTTAAAAAATGAAATCGTGCAGATATAATTTTTTTTACATACTTGTCTAGTGGTAACAGTAGTCTGACTGCGACAGGGAGGTCCTGGGTTCGAATCCCTGCTCGGGCATGGATATACTTTCTCTCTCTTGCCCTTTCTTTGCGTGAGTGTGTTTTTGTGCTGTGAATTGGTGGCCTACCCTATAAACGGTTTCTTATGGTGTGTGTACCGTGGGATTCGGATTTACACCAAATTACGGTACTGTTGGAAAAGTGAAACAGCGCACCTTAAATTGCCAACCTAGCAGACACACAGCAACAACTCGTTTTTTTTTCTTTTTGACAATATTCGCGAGTAATTGCTAAATTATGCATTATCAATCAGTAAAGAAATTTAAAAGCTTTTCCATATGAAAAAAAAAAGCCACATAAGGCATTTAAATGAAGTTATTTTACAATTCATTGCTTACAAAATCTTTTTCTTTCATGAATTACATTAACCACTCGGGGTGATCACACGTGAAAGGCGGATAAAATTTAGGATTAGTAATTATAACTGCTTATAAGCTCTGCTGAGCACCTTGTGCATAATGCTAAATTACAAATAAAAATGTTTTATTGCATTTATTTTTTAATGAACTCAAACAAAACTATCTGAAAATCAGATGCTTTTCAAAACAGAACGTCTGAAGTGTTAAAAATAGATAAGGAAATTCATAAGTAAGAATAATAAAAGCAGAAGTGATTTCCAATATAAATATGTTTAAAAGTGCTTATTAGTTTGTTAAGCATTAGTTTCTTTATTTTAATTTACATTTTTTTTCTCATTTCATTTTATGTCTCAAAAAGTCAAAATTGTATTCCTAACAATTGTTAAAAAAGCACGCATAAAAAACAACAATCATAAGATAAAAGTACTCAAAAACACATTCTTTTACCACATTCGAAAACATATTTTCTCTGCTTCTTGGAAAATCAATGGGCATTTATTAATCATAATAATTTTTGACAAAACCCTTCTAATTTTCAATTCTGAAAAAATAGTTTACAGACAAAACTGAATAACATTGCTGCAATTTGCGGAGCTCGCTACTCGCCACTAATCTTTAATTATTTTTTCAGTTATTTTTAGTATAGTAGTTTATAATAACAGTTTATTATATTTTTTAGTATAATTCAGTATAATTTCAGTTATTTTTAAAAACTAAGCAAAGTATAAATATTTCTCTTACACTTTGTTTCCACTAAAGTACAGAAAGCGAACTTTTTTAAAAGTACTTCATAGAAATAAAGTAGCGGAAAGTATAGACTATCAAATTTTTTAATAAATCTTTTCATTTCACCCGATTTGATTTTCTTAATAAGTTGATAACAAACGAAAACTCAACGTAAATAAAGCACGAATTCTCAAGAAGTTTGTGCTCTTTTTTTTTTTCTTCTCAGTTTACTACTCATATTTAAGCACTAGCCTTTTTGATCATTTTTAACTTGATAAACTTCAATTACTCAAAATTAATTTCATGGTTTCAAACTAGAATCTTAGATACACCTATCTTAAGAAATTAATTACATTATCCAAAAATAATTCGAAATGTTTTTAATCTTGTACACTGAAATTGAATTATAATTGCAGTTTTAAACCTTTAACTGGTGAGGTAAGTTATTGTAACGTAAGTGATGAGGTCATTTTGCGCACAGGAATCTTTCAAAGGGGGATCAGGATCGTAAGTCCACCAGTCTTATAACACACTCCAACACGTATCCAAACATATTCTTTTGATTTATCGATTGTCGGGAATCAAAAACATTAATTTTTTTTAAAATAAATATTAGCATTAGTTATTAAAACTATTTTATTAAAAAAAATACTTAATTAAAATACAGGAAAGCACAAGAATGAAAGTATTTACTTTTCTCATAATTTAAAATAAAAACAGCGAAGTAAAGTCTATGTAATCCCGACATTCTATTTCCTATGCACCCCGTAACAGTTACAAAAGAAAGTAGGATCATTTCAAATGATTTTTTTATCATTTGTGAATATAAATCGAACTTAAACAGTAGCGTCAGTAAGACAAATATAGATATAAATCCATACATGTAAACATTACAGATAATTTAAATGCATAAGTCCAATTCTGAAGTCAGACACCCCAACACAACAGTTGTAGATTAATAAAACCAAAGCATGAAACAAGAGTACTTACCATTGGCCCAGCAAAAGTCTCGAGTAATCCTTTGATAATCCTTTCGTGCATTTTTAATGTAGTAAAAAACTTCCACATTTTCACAAGAAATGAACAGTATTTTAATCCAATAACCACAACTCACAAACTATCCAAAGGAAACAGTTACCTCCACTAAAGTTGCAAAATCAACTGCTGTTGCCAGATTGAAAATAAGGAATTCCAAGATATCTCTAGAGGGGATATTGTTTACAAAAGCACATCGGTACCGTTCCGTTAACGAGTTTCGTCGTAAGGGACAGCCTTGGGCATTTCCATCCAACGGGGCACTGAACAGGGGTCTGCGGACTCCCCTTTGTGGCTTTCCGAAAACAAGGGATGTGTTGGGGGAAGGGAAGCAATATCGTCTGATAGGTGTGTGCTCTGTCATTAGTAATTCGAAAACTCATTCGCTTGCTTTTGTTCGATTGGGGCCATGAGCGGTTTTTCTGATGGGAACAGGGGGTCGATTTTTTTCTTCTTTTCGAATGATGCCCTGAGCAATTTGCTGCTTTGACCCACATACCCCTTCCATAGTGATAACCTCTGAGGCGCGTTTGAAGAAATCCTTGTGTTGCAAAGCTGAGCAGCTTAGCATTGTTGAGCAATCTAGAGAATAAAATTTGAGGATATTTCTTTGTGCAGTTTATAGTGCTGCATTGGTACAAAATACTTAAAAAATACAAGATATTTTATAATTTTGTGTTAATTATCAGCAACACGCCTGTAAAAAAAATCAATATTGGCTGATCGGTTAAATATATATTTTTTTAATTTACACCCAAACCTGTTTTTATGTGGTGGATAGGGACCGCAAAAGAAAGTCTCTCGTAGAAACTAACGCAAAAACTTACAAAATAACAGGAATTGCTATCTTTAAAAGAAATCAAAGTAAACCAAGTCATGATAATTTTGCAGAGTAGTCAGACACAATTTCCCGAATAAGGAATTTTTTGGGAGGTCACAGTGACTTCCTATCGGAGTGCCTATGTCGTCACATGAAGATACTACCTCGCACTCGTTTTAAAAATAATTTCGTCAATTGAGTCACAATCTGACAGAAATTTTCAAGTACCGCACAAAAAATCGGGAAAAAAATCGCAAAAAAGAAACAAAAGAAAAAAAAAGAAAGAAAGAAAGAAAGAAAAGAAAAAAAAACCGCACAAAAGCAGGTTTGAGTGTGTTTATAATTAGGCTTATGAGTATTTATAATTAGGCTTACTTGAAAGGTTGCTCTGAGGAGAAACGCAAGCTCAAATCTCTCTAAGTTTTCGTTGTCTCTGACGAAATGGCTTCGTGAAAAGTAGTACGAGTCAAGTTCACGTTAAATTGACGACCATTTCGTGAAATTTGAGCATGAGTTTTTTACCCAGAGAGGAAAAAAAATCGTTGTAAATGATGAAATTTGTCTTATGATTGAAGTGTCCTCGAAAGTGAGTAATTTATTCCTGAGAGTTTATGATTGCGTAAAAATAGACAGAAAATTTTAAATTTAAAGACCTTATTTTACCGTTTTTTAAATTTTGTAAAGAAATCCCTCACGTTTAACACATAATACGTAATTTCAAAACAATTTGCTTTTTATTGTATACAACGGAGCAAAATGAATAATTTATAATACATTCACTCACCCAATAGTTATTGAAAGTTGGCGTGGATAAGCTAAGTTTTTAATTAGCATTTACAACGGAACATGTTACCAATATCCAATCATTCTTAATTTTATATTAGAGGTTAGTTTTATGCCTTCATTTCCGTTTAACTTAAGAATAAATCAAATAATTTTATAATTTCTTACGCGTTTCTAAATCCTTCTTTTATCTGATGTCCAAACACATGTGGTAAATAGTCAATTGCCCATACTTGGGTACAGTGCCCTGCACACCTGTCAGTTGGTACTCCTGTCAGTTTTCCCCAGTAAGAAATAAAATGGTGTTACTGAATTAGTTATCTTTTGAGGCAATATGGATTAAACTTTAATGCTTCAGTTTCATGAGTAAGTTTAATTATTTTGAAATTTTGGCAAAATATTAGATTTTCAAGTATGGAAATAAGTTTTGTTAGCTACGCTGAGAAGTATTATTCACAATTCTTCTCTCGGCTATGCATGTATGCCTTATTTTTGCCCATACACTCCTTCTCTTTAACTGATTTATTTATGAATTTGAGAAATTGTAAATACGCTCCAAACTTGGGACATTGTTCCCTGTTTGGGTAATAAGACAGAAAAAGTGTCTACGGCGAATATTAAGTAAGCAAATTGCGTAGTTGTATCGTGTAAAAGTTATAGTTATTACTTTTAATGATGATAATAAAATACCGTTACTCAACAGAAAATCTGTCATTGGTAAAAAATTGGAATCTGTCGATGATCAAAAAACGTTTGGGCAAAGTATTTCAATTATTTGTTCTTTTAATGAGAATGAGCCTTAAAGTATAGATGAGACAATTTATTTCTTCGGAAATTCGCGCACAATGAAGGAATGAAATGAATGTGAAAAGGTGTGAAAAATGAGGAACATAGAAAGCTAAAATTCAGTTGCGTGAGAGAAGAATTATTTGGGTTCACCAATTACTTCATGCTTCTAAATGCGCAGGGGAGCTCAGAAACATTGTATTACGAGGAATAAAGAAGGCTGGGGGAGACAATCAATATTTCCCAAGTCAATTATGCATTCTGAAATCTATGAAAGTATAAATAAAAAACTGAATTATTTCTATCTAATGTTATTTTTTGTTTATTTAGTTGAAAAATAAACTTATTAAAATTATTTAAAATGATAATAGGTGGACCAAGCTAATGTCTATTGCTGCATGCATAAAAGAAAAATCAAAATATTAATTGTCTCAAGTTTGATAGGAGGGTCCCTAACTTCGGACAATGAATATTTTTTTGTTTAATATTTGTAGGGATATATCTACACATCTAAGGTTGTCCTGAGCTAAAGTACTAAGTTAAGCTATTCCTGAAAATCGATTACTACCTTCAAATTGAAAAAAAAATGATTAATATGCTACTAAAGGGGTAAATTTCGAAACTGTTCAAAGTATGATCACTTGGAAGTAAATAATTTTTAAACACTTCAGAAACATCAATTAGCAATTTGTAAGCACGTTTGGCCTTTATTTACGTAACAAAATTATTTAGCTACACTTCATAGAAATCTTCATTAAATCTCCCTGATGGAGATCATCAGATATGAATTCTGGTTCCTTCCTGAATTTGAAATCATATTCTAAAGATGCCGTTTTGAAATGATTTCATACTCATTAACTTGATTTTTTAGCCCCTTCAGAATATTTATTTATAACTAGATTATCCTAAGCAGCAATAACTGGTAAAAATGTGCGAAGAATTGAAAGATATCTTTAAGTAAAATGTAATGTATGGAAAAGAAAAGAAAAAAAAAAGATTTTGCTTACATAGTTACTTTGGTCCCCGAGATGGAACAGAAGAAAAAAATTGTCGCGAATGGATATGTAGACGGTTAAAGTATGCAAAATCAAAAATCGTACCTTTCCTCCACAAATAATACCTGAAACTCGATTGATAAATGTGTAACATAAAGAATAATAAACTTCAAGCGTAAATCATTTCGAGAGTGGGTAATCGTTACAGAGAATTGGAGTCCGGAGTTGTCTAATGATTATGTCTTCTTTCAAGCTGGGTTAAAGGTAATTGATGATTAACCCTTTAGTAATCGCGCGTGTTGAATTCTAACTTGTTCTGTCGCGTGGAGTATAGCAGTATAGCTATCGTCCAACTCAGTAGCTTACGCAATGGGGAAAGGGTTGTGGTTTACCCCCCCCCCCCCCCCATCTTAAAGGTTTGAGTTTAACTTTAAAAAATTCATTTGTTATCCGAAGTCATCATTTCCTAGATTTTTAAGTTCCTGTCTGTCCTCCAACATTGCGAAAAACGGCCTGCAATCGCGTTATTTAAGACTCCAATATCAAAACATTTCCGAAGTTTTCGGGGGAGAATCTATGAACACCCCTGTGTATGCATAAACTTAATTGACTGACGAATACATATCTATTTCACTTCAAATTTTATTTATGAAGCGAATGAAGTATTTTATTTAGATAATGGGTTCAGAATAGCTGTTTTTTTTTTTCATTTTTTATACTAGAGAAGCATTTTTTATTTTCATTTAATCTCTTTATAAATATTATTTTTAAAAAATCAAAACAAAAGTTTCTTTCTTACTTTTGTGTTGTATTTTTATTAATTAAATGCGTCCCATACTCTCTTAATAAAATTCAGCGATTTTAACTCAGACTGAGTAAATTTTCACTCCTTTCCAGTGTCGAAAACGCACTTTCCTTATAGGAGTGAATTTCATTCCTTTTGCGGAGCGGTTATTTTCACTCCTTTTGGATAAGCTAATTTCACTCCCTTTTGATAAGTGTTTTTCACTCTTTTTAAGACTAAATTAAAATCCTAAATGAGTGGTTGCTTTCCGTTTTGGAAAGCCGCTATTTCACTTTTTTTAGAATAAAATAGATAAATTCATTTCACTCTCATTTGGTGAAATTGTTTTTTTAAATGTGTTTTCATGTGCTTATGCTGTGTATTTGAATTTAAAACTGTTTTTAAAATTGTTATTTCATTTGAAAAAAAAAATAGGTTAAAAAAGTGTGAAAAAAAAAAACTGTTTTTAGTGTTTCCGAAGAGGTTGCACAAAAACTGTATGGTAAGTACGAAGACTTTTCTAATTTATTAAAACTTTAACTGGTAATATTTCTTGAACTACTCGTATATCGTTACAAATCACCCACGTGCAATATTACGTACAGTTCCGAATTTAAAGATTAAAATAAAATTAAACAAACCCACACAGTTCCAAATAAATAGATTTAAAATTTTGAAACTCTATATTGATATTCTCGGTATGCCTTTTAACATTAATAATGTTTTAAAAGTTACCTCAGTTCAAATTAATTTAAAAAGTCACTCATAAATTATGACAAGATACGTTTGAATTCAATTTTGTTTCTTCAGGGCCATTCATTAATTACGTAAGGACAATTTTGGCAATATTTTTGACCTTCCCTTCCCCCTATGTAAGGGTATGTAAGATTCCCTCCCCCCCATCTTACGTAAGATTCTTTTTTTTCTTCACAATAATAAAATAACAAATATTACGTCACTGGGATCGTTCTTAAATTAACTATCATTATTATTTTTTAAAACCTTTTTGAGTAAAGAAATGTTTACTGTAAGGAATCTAGACCGAATATTTTTTCGACAAATAATTTTTGTATATGATGCGATACTAATTAAAAATAAGCCCAAGCAGCACAGAGGCGTTCAAAGCTCGTTCTATAACACGTTCTGAGCACACCATCCGACACGTTCAAATTACGTTCTCTCAGAACGGTCTAAAAAGCGTCTATGTGTCTCATCGATCGATGTCGTATAACACGTCGAAATCTGGTGTTGTACCACCCCTTTTTGCACCAACTTTGAACGTGGAATAGTACGTTATGTTAAAGTGCTAGGAAGACGTTTCATTTTGGTGTTTACAACACGTAATTGAATATTCTGTTTTCACTGGTAAAATCTTCGCAATTATTATGTTTGTAACACTCCGAGCGGGTTTTTTTTCACAAAAATTCAGTTGATATTAGATTTCTGCAAATTTCGCACAGAGGTCCTATGATGCTCCAGGATTCACATGGATAGTTTTCACTCCCCTATGGGGGCGGAAACCCAAAAAAAAAAAAATTTCCCTTATACAAAAACCCAGTTTATGTTGTATCTTTGCCAAATTTGACAAAGAAGACATTAGATACTCAAGATTTAACACAGGAAGTTTTCGTCTACCCCTCTACGGGGGCGAAACCCCTATAGCTCATTTTCCTTTTTACTAATCGGGTTTACGTCGGATCTTTGCTAAATTTGGCTCATAGATCCTTTGATACTCAAGAATTAACATAAGTGCTTTCGCCAACTCCAATGGGGGGGGGGGGGGGCTTCCATAGAGGATTTTTCCTTGTACAAATCCAGTTTGCTTCGGATGTTTGCCTGTTTGGCTTATAGGTCTTTTGATGCTCAAGAACTTACAAAAGATTTTCACCACTCCCTGGGGGGGGGGGGGGATCTAGGACCGGGTCTTTGCTAACTTTGCACATAGGTTCCTTTAATGCTCAAAAATTCAGATAGGGGAGTTTTCCCTCCCCGTTGGTGCGGAAACCCACCAAAGAGAGTTTTCCCTCATACAAAAATCCAGTTTATGAATTGTCACAGAGGTCCTTCGATGCTACAGAATTCACGCAGGAGAGTTTTCTCCCCTCCCTCAGGGGACAAAAACCCCCATAGAAGTTTTTTGCTCCCAGAGGGGGGTTTTTCTCTTTTAGAAATCGAGTTTTTGTCGGATCTTTGCTAAATTCGGCATAGGTTCTTAGGTGCTCAAGAATTCACAAAACGGAGTTCTCGCTCCCCTCTTATAATGAGGTTTTTCTCGGACAAATCCAGTATACGACGGAGCTTTTCCAAATTTGGCACAAAGGTGCTTTGATGCTCGAGAACTCATACGGGAGCTCCCCCCCCCCTATGGACAGTAAAACCCTCAACCTTACATAAAAATCCAGTTTATGTCAAATTTTTGCCAAATTTGGTGCATTGAGAGCGATTGAGAGCGGTTAGGGCCCTTTCAGCTCTATTACTAAATGCGTTCTTGAATCATAATGTTCTGTTTTTGGGCACTATTTTATCCTAGATTTTTTTTCCACCTATTGTTTACAATATCTGTAAAGTGTGTAGTGTATTCATTTTTGCCTGCATTCAGCAGACATGAATAATAGATTTACAAGAATACCTATGAATTCAACGATTCTGATGAAATTACTATTTGTAAAGGCTTTACTTCCCTGCAATGAAGCTTCTTAGCGCACTGGATAGCAGTGCTTCTTGCAACCACACCACAGGTTCGTGGTTCGACTCTAGGGCTTAGGTAATGTGTATTACAACTGAACTTCAGTAGTAACTTCCCATGAAAACGTGAATAGAATTTGGAAAAAAAAAAGGGAGGGGGGGTTGAAAAAGTCAAACTAACCTGGATTTTTGATCGAATACCCGGGTCAATGATGAAAAATCCGGGCTTTTACAAAAAATATTTTAATTTTGATCACTACTTCAACATTGTTCAACCTACTGCTTTGCTACCTTTACTTCATAGAGCTATATATAATTTTTATTTATGCATTTATTTTTACTCAAATTTATCGCAAAATATGTCAAAATTGAAGAAAAAAAAAGAATTTGAAAACCGTTTAACATGATCATTTAAGAAGGATGCAGATACTTTTATGCAGGTTTATCATATTTTTAAAAAAGTACTCTTTGCTTTAGTTCAAAAATACATTTAGTAGCAACATATTTTTTTTTTTTAAACTCATGACAACGTTTCAAGATAAAGGAAACAGCATAAACCATAAACATGAATTATGACATGTATTTTAAATCCTTCGACATGAGAAGTTGGAAATAAAAATTTTAACTATGCAGAATATGACATAAATATTCTGGTATAGTTATAAATTAAAGAATCTGGTGTAGTCATCACACAGGTTGGTGAATTTTATGTCATTACTAGTGGTACCCGCACGGCTTTGCCAATGTAGAAAATTAAAAGGTCATTTGGTTCGCCTGTATATTTACAAATAATGGATGATGAATTTCTCGCCAATTTGCTATGTTAAATGGCTCGCCCATGTTAAGGTTCCACGTTATGATATTTTAATCATTAAAATGTTCTTAAAATTGGAATAGAAAAAGAACAAAATCCAATTTTGAAAAATCGCTTCGAGGTGCACACCCTCATGCAACAAACTAATTTTGTGCCAAATTTCATGAAAATTGGCCGAACGGTTTAGGCGCTATGCGCGTCACAGAGATCCAGACATCCAGACAGAGAGACTTCCAGATATCCAGACAGAGAGACTTTCAGCTTCATTACTAGTAAACATTGAACTTTTTCAATTTGCAACCTTTCCTTGATCTGCTGTTAAAAAAGATTCCCTGTAAGTTTGTTAAAACATTTTTTTGCAACAATGAAAGAACAAAATGTTTGAAAGTGATTGAAATAGATACGTTTTGTTCATTTTGATTTCCTTAAAAAATGTATGTTAATTAATTGGAACATCCATAAGCAGTTTTAATTTTTAATACTTTAGAAATTTGGATGAAGATTATAACTATACGATTAATATAGTTATAATCTTCAGTTTATTGCTGAAGTAAATGTTGCAATATGCTGTAAATTTTGAAAAACCCCACGCTACCGAGATAGTAGGGTTTTTTCAACTGGGCTCAAGCGAAAAAACCCGGGTGGGTTAGTTCGAACTGAGCAAGGTTTGGTGAACCCTGTTCAAGAATGAATTAAAATGCATTCAATGAATAAAATAGGTATTTTAAATTACTTACAACTTTCAAATAATGTACTACTTTGATATGTAGTCTACATACGAGTATATGGAGAGAGATATTTTCAAAAGAAAATAAAACAACATGTTAGCAAATTTATTAAAAATATCATGGGTCTAAAAAATTGCTAGGAGGAAGTTTTTTGAAGTGCTTGCTTCTCTTTTTCCAGTTGGTCTGATAACTAACTTTTAGAATTTTGAAAAGTTTACTTTAATAAAATCTTTTTTAAAGTATTTGAAAAATATCTCAAATTTTCAATGACTTTCAACCTTTAAGCCAGTTTGGGTACTAAACTTTCAGATTGATTTTAGGGCCATTTCACAGTATTTTGTCCAAATGCAGAATCCGCAATATCATACTTTTTTTTTTGAAAAAATAGCTATACAATTTGCTGTTTGATCAGCACATTGTTTTATTTTGAGTTTATATGTTTGTTAGGATTAACTTAGAATAAAATTTTGTGCAAGGAAACAGCAAATTACATAGTTATGGCAAAAAAATCATATTCCGATCTTTACAATTGGACAATATACTTCGAAATAGCCCTTAGAGAATTTTTTGTTGAAACCCTCAGTTTCCTGCTCCCTTTTTTTTTCTCTCTGTAAAATGCAAGTAGTCGAATATGAGGTACAGGAAAACAGTTAAGATGACTGAGCTTTTACAAAATGAACAAATTGGTGATTTGTTTTGAAAATTATAGTACATAAAGAAAGAACGTTGTATTTTATAATAAAACTCATTAAAACAGTATTTGTTACTTTTGGCAGTAAAGTTGTGATTTTAAAAGAAAAGTGGAAAAATTTCACTTTTTTTTTCATAGGGCAAAGTGAAAGATAAAATATTTTCCTAATAAATTATTTTCTATTCGATTATAAAAAAATATTTTTGATCAAATAACTTCGTTAAAAAAATCAGGATTGCTAAAGCGAATAATTAAATAGATTAATTAATGTATGGAGAAAAGTAACTAAATAAAAGTGTGAATTAATAAGAAAATAAGTGAATGAATGAATAAATAATCGAATTACTAAATGAAGTGATGCAAATGAATTATTAACAAATGAATACGTTAGTGATTCAGTAAAGGATAGAGCGACTAAACGAAATAAACTATTTCCCTTGCTACATCCACTTTGCCCAGCATGTACTTGCCTAATTGTAAAACAATATTCAAAATACAAATAAGCTAAATATTAACTAATAAATACTGCACTGA
This sequence comes from Uloborus diversus, assembly GCF_026930045.1. Taxonomy (NCBI): domain Eukaryota; kingdom Metazoa; phylum Arthropoda; class Arachnida; order Araneae; family Uloboridae; genus Uloborus; species Uloborus diversus. The sequence goes on from NC_072740.1 coordinate 116,311,261, forward strand.
ATATTAGAAGGTCTCAATTAATATGCTAAATGTTAATAAGAACTACTTTATCATTTTAGAACAACAAAAATAATTTGTTATATGCTACAAAGTATTACAATACGAGTATCAATGTTTAAAAATTGAATGTATTACCTTCTGTTTTTATCTCCGGTGGTTTTTTTTTCTGATTGTAATAGACAACATGTGCTATTATATAATTAAAATAACACCAGATAGGTGGCGGTAAAAGCCAGAGTAAAATATTTCACCATTTCACTTTGCCCTCCTATTTCACTTTACCCCACATTCCCCTACGTTTCTTAGACCTCAGAAATAACTCATATGAATTATATTCTTTTACTCGTTACTAAATAAAATCAGAATAACATATTCACAGAAAAATGAATTAAGAAACTCATAAAAGTCAATACAAAATTTAATTATTAAATATCCTTTACTTTACATGATACATTTTTACACATTTTAGGAACAACCAAAAAGGAATTTTAAAAATCATATCCATCCCGTTTATGGCTTTTATTGCCTAAAATTAAAATTAAAATAAGAAGACAAAATTCCCAATTAATCCGCATATATATATAATAGCCAATGATCGAGTAACGCTCCTGATGTCATCAACAATGAAACTCACGCCACGGAAAATGATGTAATGTTCTTTTAAGATTTTTTAAAAAAGTAATCATATTGATAAATTGCTAAGTATTGATCAAGTATGAAGGAAAGGAAAAAAAAACCTGAAAGAGGGTTCGAGTTTTTTAGTTCTGATCAGAGAAATACGATAGATTATAAATCACAAAAACTTAACTCATTAAAAATAACAATTAATGCAGTAATATACCCGTAAATTATTCCCTGAATGGTTATTTTTTACCTCAAAACATTTCCACGATTCGACAACCAAAATGGTAGAATAATAGGCAGTTTTTTTTTTTTTTTTTTTAATTTTCAAAATAATAATTTTATTTTCCTACCTATCCGTTTAAAATTCCATAATTTGTTGATTTTTACTGTCCGTTGAAGCATGAGCAGGGGGAAATTCCAAGCGGCAGGTGATAGCGTTAACATCAGACAAATCTGCAACATATGGCTACTCGCCATTTTGTTTTGCTTTAGAATAGAATGAATTAAATTTTATTCAATGAATCTTATTTTTGAAACCCTGACTCTTTTGAGATAAATCTATCTTTTTAAAATACAATTTGAACGAAGAACCTTTTTCTGTTAATCAAATTATTCGTAATGAATATATTTTTTAAACAGAATAAGCTTTTTTTTTTTCCAGAATGTTCGAAGGTCAGAAAAACGGATAAAATTCAGTACATATAAAAGAGACCACCCATCTCCAAATTTTAACAAATTTATAAAATAAAATTAGACTTGCGTATAAAATTTACATGCTGAAGATTTTCAAAAAAGTTATAATAATTGCCACGGAATTTGATAAATAGGACTGAGAAGATCGCTAGCTTTTTTCGGCATAGGCCTAACCTATAACAATAATTACAAAGTAACTAGGATTTTTACCCCAACTTAATTTAACTCGATTACTTACTTTTGACAAAAGTTAATCCATTGCTGTGTTCTTTAATCTTCAAAGAAACATCCAATTTTACAGAATTTTATGTATTCGAACGAAGAGAAGATCCCAAGGAAACTTCTAGCTCATTATACTATTCCGAGGTAAACACAGATAGAGGGCGCTCGAATTAGATGGCATTAGCACTAAAATTTAACGGTAAAATTAACACCGGTGTGATGCCGTCAAATATTACGTTATATTAGCACGGAAACGGCACCGTGATAATATTACTGTTTTTGTACGTCGAATATAACGCACAAGTGACACTTAACACCGTCATTTGACCAATAACACGATTTCTGTACCAAATTTGAACGTTCTGGTGCTACTGGGGAGACATGCAAAACACAGCGATTCTTTTATTATATTTTACACGTTTCATTCTTTGAAACGCAAAACAGCTCATCCTATAATACATGCTTTTACCTTCCTGAAGCAAATGAAATATAATATTTGCCAAACCACTTGACCGCGGATTTCTAATTTAAAATATCGGCTTGGAAAATATTAGTAAGAATGGATCTAACCCCCCCCCCCCCTCCAAGCAAGGGTATGTAGAGAATTTTCCACCCCCTCCCCGTCAGGACACTTACTTAATTAATGAATTGGATGTTACACATATGAATGAGTGTATTGTACAAAGTTTATGATACTCTTTAAAGTTTATTATACACACAAACAATATTTGATTAATTTAAAATATACGCAGTGGTTGGAGCTCCGACCATCGGGAGCGGATTCGGTATCCGACCTATAGATTTGCGCATGGTCGGGTCTGTAACACCTGCCTAAAATATATATACAGTACACACACACACATCAAAGATGGTAACGACTGTTTCAAATGTCCTATTTTTGATTCGATGACCGAAACAAAATTGTTGATGAAAGTTTCATTCATTTGGAAGAAAAAGTTACAAAAAGTTCGCCGTAACATTGCACGTGGATGATTTGTAATGACATACGAGCAGTTAAAGAAATATTAACAGTTACAAGTTTTAATAAAAAAGAAAATTCTTCGCACTTACCATGCAGTTTTTGTGCACTTCCTTCAGAAACCTCATTCGGCAACAAATATTGTTTAAATTCATTAAATGAAGACATTTAGATAGTGACTTGGTACTCGCGACCAACGTTGGGTAGGGTAAGCCTAACGTGGAGGTATAGAAGATTCTCCCTAAACAAAATCACGTGACAGAATCGAACCAATGAAAATGTTTTTGAGTCCTTCTTTTAAAGAATGTTTTTATATTTCGCTCATCAAAGGAGTGTTTCCGAATTTCAAGCGAATAAAGAAAAGTTTTAGTCTTGGTTTTTTCGTAAAGCGTCTTTTTTCGATAAAGCTAGCACTCAGAAAGAATGAATGCACCCGCAATAGATTTCACTCTTTTTAAGAGTTATTTTTTCGCTCTTTTGAATTAAGAGTGATATTCCATTAGTCATCCCCCCATTCCCAGATGGTGAATGAGTGAATGAATGAACATTGTCAGGATCTGCTCTTGACAACACCCTTTGTACCCTTCGTACGCAACTGGTCCAACTTAAACTTGTTCGTTTAAATACGTAACACAATACACATTTTGTACAACATTTTGTTATAATTGAGCTTGAAACTTTATAAAAAAATCTCTTCATTGAGATAATGACTAGAAAACTGATATATTGAGCGAGCATTAGCATGCAGAAGAAAACCATTTGTCACACCTTCCGGCGCTAGTTAAGTTCACAAACTATCGATTAACAATATCATTTAAAATAAGTGATAAATCAACTCATTTTGAATATAGTACTATTCTATAAACATGAATAAAATGAAAAAAAAAAAAAAACAATTTGAAGCACATAATTGTTGAGAAAATGATCGGAATAATTATTTTAAGGTAGCAAGTGAAGATGATCTGTTCATTCACAATTTTCTTGCGGTTGTTGAGCACCTTTAACACTGATGAAGGGGTTCCATCGCAGCCTCGATATAGCTGCTTGCAGTTTTTTTTTTTTTTTTTTTTTGACAATTTGTGCTTAATTTGAGGCGTTTTTCATTTTGCTCGTATTTCAACACAAAGCATTTTTGGTATTTTTCTTATATTATATGAATATTTTATAGAGCAAAAAAACTAAATTATAATTGTTATTGACTTTGTAGTTCAGGTGTTTCAAAATAAATTAATTGTTTCAATCAAATTTGAAAGATGCGGTAAATTGCAAAAAAAGAAAAACATGAAATATGTAAAATATTCTATTTTTTTGTCAAAAATGCATGAATGTTCACGTTAAATCCATGAAAATTATGCTGATAATTTTTATTCCAGCATGGGGTGAGGGACATAGCACTGGCATCCAGGTGCTCCTCGAGTTCGAAAATTCCGAAAATTCCCATTGTTAGCGATTCTCATCCCGTGGGGCACCTCCCCCCCAGGGAGAGCGATAATTCTAAAGGGGAGGTTCGAGCATCAGCGAGTTCACTCGAACTAAAATGATATCATTAAATGAACGCTGTGAATCTCCCCATTACATATTTAAAAAAAAAAAAAAATCTCCGTAGTTTTAGTGCAGATTTTTAGTTAAGGTCATAAAGTAGCTTTAGCGGCAAAATTCTAAAATGCACTATTATTTATTGTGACATAAGAGGAGCAGAGTGTTGCTGCTGCATGCTGAGCCTGGATGCTCTTATGTTCTGGATATACGCCACTTTAAGGTTACTATTTTATGGAGAGAGGGAGAGGGCGATGAAAATTAAGATTTTGAATCGTCGTGTTTCGAATACTAAATGGTTGAAAAATGCTGCATGAAGTTGATAATACGATATATATTAATGAAGTAATTATTTTATTTAAAATATACGGTGTTGTTCAAGGAATTTTATAGATGCGTGATAGTCTGTATTACGTTTCGGTTAAATTCCAGAATGTTTTTATCTAATAAATCAAAATTAATTATTTATCGCCTAGAACCTCTTTGAGGAATAGCCTTTAAGCTAGCCTGAAGTAAACGGCATAATACTGACGTGGGCAGGTAAACGACAATACTTGCAGAAATGAGTTTTCGCGATATTTTAGGAAACGCGTTTTAGATTCAACTAAAGTGGAAATCAAATAAGCAAGCTTGTGCAATAAAGCTAACATAAAACAAATGACAAAAATGCAAAAACAAAATTGAAAAAATAAAAATTTGCAGTTGCTGCCCTTTGCCTACCCACGACAGAATAAATAACAATATTCTAATCTTTTGAAAAAAACCTTGTAGTATCAATGGTTTCATATCATCTTAACGACCGAGGGTAAAGCTAAAACAAACCACTTTTCTCAGTTTTCTCTTCATAAAATAATCTTTTCAATCAAAGGCCTGTAAAATAAATGTGTGCCTGGAGTTATCAAAGTCGAAATCAAAAGGAAACAATCTTCAGCTTACAAATCAAAGCGAGGCACAAAACTATACAAGGCTATAGTCCAACGCTCAGACTTATTCTTCCGTATCTTCTATTCCCCAACGTCAACAGATAACCCTGAGCTATTATGCCCATAGCTAGACGCAAGCAGAATCAGGTATTTTAGTATTCCATTCCTCACTTCAGTTGGAGTTGGTGAGTCTGAAACCCTTACGGCTAGGATGTTCGCTTAACACTCGATCCTGACGTACAAGATAAGCGGATCCTTTAAAAACGATTTATTGTGGAATTTTTTTAGTTAAAATCCTCATTCTCACACAATAATTCAATTTTATTTTCTCCGACGATAAGGAGGGTGGCGAGTTAGCATCCATTATCTATAGATGAAATTATTGGTGTCATGTCTTTGAGTCTCGACTGGATTTCAGTTTCTTTTTATGTAGACTTTCTAAAGTCTCCTGGTTTTTGAGATAACTCCAGAAACCCCATTTTGTAATTCATTTGCTATCTCAGGAAGGTAAAATGTAAAGTGGAATTCTGTTGAATCAATGGTCTATAGGTTACATGAGCAAGATAATTTCTCTAGCGTCACAAAACACTGAGTAGACCAAAGTGAATAGGAGTTTGTTCATGGATATGGATCTTATGCCCGACGAAACTTCTGTCCGTTGGATTTTGTGTCCGTCGAATCTTTTATTCATGGATTTTCGGTTTGATGGATTTTTTGGTCGTGGACCTTATTTCTAGATCCTAGAACAAATTATTTCTGAATTACATGTTGGGGGCAAGTTACGAAAGATACCACATAGACAGAAGTATTCTAAATTCAGCTACAATGCCATAAATCAATAAATGGTATCAATAGTTCGTATAAATGGGTAAATAAACTGGAGATCCTTTTTATATAATTTTTAATACCTTAACTCTGCATCTCATTTTGAACATTTTTGTAATTGAAGTGTACATCTAGGACGAACGGTTTCGAAAATAGAGGCCTTACAGGTTAAACGGGGACACACTCTGTAGATATCAATAGATAGATCGTTATAAAGAGATAGATGTGTTGATAGATATATAGATAAATAGGTAGATATAAATAGATCTAGATAGATAGATGTATAGGTAGATAGAAATAGATAGATAAATGGATTGATAGATAGATAGAAATAGATATATAGATAGATATGAATAGAGAGATTGGTAGGTATCAATAGAAAGATATATAAACATATAGTATAGATCTACAGATAAATAGGTAGCTATAAATAGATATATAGATAGATACAGATAGATATAGAGAGACATAAATAGAAATATATATATATATAAATAGATAGATAACTCAATAAGTAGGTAGAGCAGTAGACACTAATGTAGTTTTTAATGTGTATTTTTTTTTGTGAAGGAAGTTTTTGATTGGCGTCGTAATGTTATCAATTCTGTTTCTTCGTGGAAACGGTTATAACCTCTTATCCTGCATCACTCGCTGCTACGCCACTAATGTGAGTTGACTTTGAAGAGCTTTTGTTTTTTACTAAAAATCCTCTCTTCGCGTTAAAAAAAGGTGTAAATGAAGTTTGGTATTGCAACCTTATGAAATTATTCCTCTTTCTTATTTTACCAGTCATCGAGGGTTTTATTAAATAATCAATCATAGATATAAGCGGCCGGAATATTTTTTTAGAAAAAACTTCTGTATTTTTATGAAACATTCTTCGAAGTTTGCTTGTTGATTTGTATACATATTTTAAAAAAAAAAATTGAATCTATCAATATATAAAGAATTTCATAAAGGTAATTCAATCAGAAAAGTTATACATAATCTTGTTGTTTGTAACAATTTAACCAGAATGGGACTCGTTGTTACACTTATCGGGGTAAATTCCTATATTAACTATTTTATCCGATAATAGAAAGTCAGATATACATAATGTATATTTGTTATTATTTTGCAGTTTTACTGACAGATGTTTTTTTTTTTTTTTTTTTGGTTTTCTTGTAGGATTCTCCCCCCCCCCCCCTTTTTTTCGTGAATGATAGTTTTCTCTTCAGTTTCCGTTTTCTCATCTCCAATTTCAAAACCTTTTGTTATAGTGAATCCGCTAAAATAAAATTCGCTAATATAAGTAATGAAATAAATTTATCAGAAAAACTACTGAAGAAACCACAGCAAAAAAACTTTCACCAGCAGGAGAAGAATTGTTTATCTGCTGTGATTCATTTCAGATTTGAATGTGACAGCGTTTCTCCACCTTACCCCTCCTTTTAGCGATACGCCTTAGATTATTCTGTGAAACAATCCCACTCTATGATTTCTTTTTCTAATAAAAACAATGCGAGTTTAAGTTTTTTAGCATTTTAGTGCGAATTATCGGTTTCCAAAGTTTAAAAACTAATGGAAGAAATTTTAAAACAAAATGCGCAACTACCCAAACGGCATAATTTATATTTTGTGTGGTTTCTCCACTCCGATTTTACATCGTTCATTTCACACGTTATTCCGTTTCCGAGGTCATTTTCTGCTGGTTTGTGAAAATTGCTATACCGGTAATTAAAAAATATTCCTGATTTTTCGTTACCTTTTTTTGGAAAAATCCCGCTTAATACGTTTTTTGAAAACAGATCGTCTACAAGACTCACAAAAACTTTTTTTCTCTGTCTTCCTTTCGTGATAAACTCCTTGGCCGTTTGGAGCCGTTCTGGCATTCTTTCTGTCCCGTCTCATTGTCTTTTTTGTCAAAGCATAATACCTCTAGAACAATTTTCGTTTACAAATGCAAATAAAGGAGCAAATTTGCAAAACAATTGCTAGTATAGAACGTGCCGAAATTCAATATAAAAACAAAAAACAAGATTTTTTCCACTAGTCCATTGGGATAGTGCCAATTTTTAAACAATATCGTCCATTTTTATGGGTCAACAAAATACTTCTTCAATTCCTTGCATTGTTAAAATATTCATCTCTGAGAATCTTGTACTTTGTGCGTCCTCACAGCTTTCCACCAACGAAGTTTCGTCTGTGACTATCACTGAAAGCAATCAAATAACCATCAACAATTTACGAATATTGAGAATGTGTAAATTACCGAAGTTGGAATGCAATTTATTTTGAATATTTTCATAGTATAATTTGAATATTGATTAGAATTTTGAAATTTAATTTAAATTTTCGTTTGCAGCAATAACATCTCATCATGGAAGACATGCAAATTGTGAGGCCTTGAATTGTTGATAAGAGTTCGAGGTCAACAGAATTAAGCAGAATGAGCGAAGTGTGAAAATGAGATAGTCTGTTCGTGCTTGAAGTTTTTTTTTAATAATAGTTAAGGCTGTGTGTGTGTTGAGCGCTCGTTCATTGTAAGTGAATGATATGCATTAGATTTAACCAAGTTAGGTAAAACAAACAGACGCTCGTCCATTATGTAGGGGAATGTGGGGAAAGTGAAAAAAAGTTAAGATAACTTACCTATTTCAAAATGAACCAAATGGAAATTTGTTTTGACAACTACAGTTCATAAAGAAAGAACAAGGTATTTTATGACAAAACCTCCATTGAAATATTATTTTTATTTTTAGCAGTAAAATTTGTGCCTTCAAAGAAAAGTGGAATATTTTCACTTATTTCCCCATGGGAAAAAGTGGAAATAAAATATTTTTATTAGATTATTAAAACTTTGTTTCATCCAAGAAATGAATCAATTAATGAATAAATAAAGAAACAATAAATGAATTAAATAATATATGAGAAAAAATGAGTGAATAAACTACAGAATGAATCACAAAATAAGGGAATCAATAAATAAGCACTTTATTAAATTACGGAATATACCTCATCCATCTCATTTTACCCCATCGAGTTCGCCTCGCATGCACGTGACTAACTGCACAAAGCATTTAAAACAGAAAAATGCTTAAATTAAAATAAATAAATACTGTACCGAGTATTAGTAGGCCTCAATTAATATTTCAAATAGTAATAACAAGTTTACCATTTTATAATAACAAAATTAATTTGCTTGTATCATCATGTGCTTTAACCTTCAAGGGTATTTTTTTTTCCTGACTGGAATAAATTACGTCTGTTACTACATAATTAAATTTTCACCTGATACGTCGGAAAAAAAGCAGCAAATATTTCACCCCATTTCACTTTGTCCCCCCCCCACCCCCCACCCTACTTTATTCGTGAATATAATGTCTTAATTTTTTTAACTTTTATTTCGTTTAAAATCATCTGTTTTGCTTATTGAGAGAATATAGAAAGACATAATTGATAAAGAAAGTTTCTTTTAAACAAACTTCAAGAGAAAAAAAACTTTACAAAATGTATCATAATTCATCATTTGCCTGCAGGTCGGGTGCATTTTTATTAGCTTTTTGCTGATTGAAAGAAAAAAAAAAGAGAGCGAAACACACACACACGATTTTTTTTTTTACTTATAATTATAAGAACGAAATGTCAGTTCTACAGCAGCTCCTATTTTGTTGAAATTATTAACTTAAATATGTTTTCTTTCACTTGCCTCAAGTATTTTGAAAATTCTTATCTCCGCACCCGTAACAGTAGTGACGCTAAAGATCACCTCACGTTTTCTGATCACGATCAGCGTTAGGGCGTATGCTATTAATGAACGTAACATTATTGGTGGAACAAAAGAGATTCTTAACAGTGTTATACTTTGACAAATATTTGGGAGCACCTTTCTGAATGCTCCATTGGTTGTTCGGAAATCTATAGATACACTCCGTCATATTCATAGCGGATGTCTGTCTTCTATGTTCATACACTAGCGCAACCAGAATTACCTCCTAGGGAGTTTTTTTTTTCAAAGCAGTCATTACACGAGTAAAAAATATTGTGTTAGGATTGACAAAAATGTTAAAACCAAGGCCTTTAGGGTTTTTTTACCTCCCCCCCCCCCCGGCTACGTCACTGCGCTCATGCACTATAGAATATATTGGAAAGCTATAAACTCTCTGAAAAATGCATAGAAAACATCTTCTAGTCATTTACAGTAGAATAATGTGCAAAAAAAAGCGCATATAAAAATCTAGAGGATGTGTTATCTATGGTCATTGCAGCAAAAATCTACTGCAAAGTTCATGGAAAATATTTTATATGGTATTTCACCGCAGTCTGTGAGCAACTATAGACAATGTAGATGTAAATTCATGGGGAAGATCTGTAATCTTTGGCCTATCGCAATAGAAAAATGCAGTAAAAATTACATTCTTCAATGTACCTAAAGTCTATGCGAAGTGCGGATGCAGAGGATGGATCATGGGGGTCATGATTCCTCCTTAAGTGCCCAAATGTAGCCTATAACTGCGTTTTGGTTGTTTATATTTTGATGAATTTGCCCCCCTCCCCCCCTCCAGACCCTATTTGTGCACGAATATTGCCCTTCGATCCCACTTCCTCCCTTCGATGACTCGAACCCGTCCAAAATCAGGAGCTGAATCTGCCCTTGAGTCTATGGAGACTATTTTGTATAATTTGAGGAAATAATATTTGTTCACTTATATCGGTAAAGACTATCATCACATTGACTATTTCTTTCAAACCTAAAAAATGTGTCTAAGTCTATACCAGGGCTGTCCAACTGCAAAGAGCCCACGGGCCAGAATTTCGGTCACTGATCACCTGGCGGGCCGCAGTTTGAAAAAGTTGAACAACAGCCTCTTACCTCTTATACATTAACAATTAATAATTGAATTATTAATTATAAAGCAATGAAACAGAAGGATTATTAAACGATTCGCTTACATTTTACTGGGAAAACTGAGGTCGATCCGCCTTCTTGACAAGGGCAGGAATGTCAACATCGATGCGGGCCGCACAATATGTGTTGGCGGGCCGTATGTGGCCCGCGGGCCTCCAGTTAGACAGCCTTGGTCTATACAATATCCCATAAATTTACACACAATGTCTATAACTTATATTGTATCGTAACCAAAAGTGTGAATTCATTCCTTGCTTTCTTTATAAAATTTTCAATCTTGATTTCTTTCTTTTCTTCTTCTTTTCTATTAGTATTTTATATTCAATGCTAATATTTTCTATTTGAATATAAAACTTCAATTATTAGCGAATTCAACTAAAAATTGAGGCTTAATTTTGGTTATTATTGGTACCTTATCAGTTTTTTTTTACTATGTTTTTTTACTTTTCAAATTCTTTAAGCAGGATTCAAAAATTTCTATATCGGATTTGGATAGAGATCTCTATCACCAGTGGTTTCCAATCTATGATACGCGTCTAACTAGAGAGGCACAGAATTATTGAATGGGGGAAACGAAGCTGTTACCAAAAGTTTTGAGTCAAATCAGCAGGGGTGCCTACCTGGGGGGGGGGGGGGGGGATAATGGCGCAGACTGCGCCATTGAAAATTTTAGGGGGGGGGGGGTGTTTTAAGAGGTATTTTTCTCTGGGGGGGTCTTTGCGATATTTACGGGAGGAGGGCCACTGCTTATAGGGGGGGGGGGGGACTCTGAAAATCAGGGTCTGAAAATAAGAATCGGTAAACGTCACCATCATGGCATTCAGGTTTGAGCTCTGACAGTAAGAGCATAGATATCATTTCAATGACTTTCACGTCCAGCTTCTGTGCAACTGCAACGTCAATTTCAAACTGTTATAGTCTCAAAGATATTTTGGACGGATCTAAGATCTCTAGACAGATCGTGCGGAAGAGCAACAGACGGTGCAGCGCGAGGCTGATGATAAAGGATTAATTTAATCCTACCCCCAGGTCAGAGAAATAAAACCATTCCAGCTCATATTTTTGTTTCTTCTAAATTTATACATTAATTACGTTGTCGATATAACATTCTGCTGAAGTCTTTGAAATACTTTGTAAAAACAGTATTTTGTATAAAAAGGGAAAAAATAAACATGGGTTGTTTAGAAGATATGTCCCTTAAAAATAAAAATACTAATAAAATATTCAAAATTCCATGTGAGTTATTTCTCACCCTTTGAGACGTGTAATACTTGTAAAATTTCATACCTGGACCATGGAGTATTGTACAATTACCCGGAAACATTTTTTTTTTGTCAGTTTATTTGATAATGGAGTGACAACATTTTAAACAAATTTTTCCTTTGCATTACCTTTTTTCATCCTTCCTTTATAAATGAATTTCAACATTGGTTTCATGTATCACATTTTAACGTTCAACTTGACTAGTACATGGTGGTGAAAAACACATTTTAGCGCTGACATTTACTAGAAGCATACACCATTATAATACCATTGATGAAAAATATTTTGTGAATGAAGTTTTACTACATCACATTTACCAATTGTCAGAATTTAGGTCATTGTCTTAAGTCTGCGCAGTTCACTATGCTCATTCATTAAAAATAGTGATTTGTTTTAATAATTACCTTTGCACCAACTAAGCAATCAGCATTATTTGTCCAAAATGTGCTATAAAAATTGCTTACACATGTTCCGTCTCAAGAGAAATTACTTCGCATAGAAATGCATGGTTATGAAGCATAGCTTACGTTTAAAACGAAGCTCCTTGTAATTGTAACCCATGTATGCAAGTTTTATTGCAAATATGTGACAAAAACTTCGAATTTTTTAAATGTGTTCGGTGTTTTACAAAAACTAGAACACTCTTTTTTCTCAAAATACTTCCTTTGAATTAAGGATTCCCGGTTCAAAAATGAAAGCCCCTAAAATCTTGCCCTTTTTTTTCAAAAGCCCTGGTGTACCACCATTTTGTGATGTACCACCTCCATTCCCTTATACTGAAGAAGAGGTTCCTTGTAATTTGAAAACTTATGCATGCAAGTTTTAGTTTTAATTGCAAACTTGTGTCAAATAGTATTGTGTGTCAAACATAGCGTATTATTAAAACTGGAACGCTATTTTTCTCAAAATACTTAAGTCTCTTATTTGAAGGATGGATTCGTGATTCAAGAATGAAAACCTCTAAAATCTTGCCTTTTTTTTTTTCAAAAGCCACAGTGTACCATTTTGTGATGTACCTCCATTCCCTTATGCGGAAGAAGAGGTTCCTTGTAATTTGAAAAGTCATGTATGCAAGTTTTATTTGAAGACTTGTGCCAAATAGTGTGTCGTTTCAAATAGTGTATTATTAAAAATACTAGAACGTTATGTTTCTCAAAATACTTAAATCTCTTCTTTGAAGAAAGGATTCGGGATTCAAAAATGAAAGCAAACTGTCTCTAAAGTCTTACTCTTTTTTTTTTTTTTCAAAAGCCATGGTGTACCATTTTGTGATGTACCTCTATTAATTTATGCTGAAAAAACAAGAAGAGGTTCCTGTAATTTGAACGTGTACGCAAGTTTAATTGCAAACATGTGCCAAATAGTGTTATGTGTCGAATAGTGTATTATTAAAACCGGAACGCTGTGTTCCTCAAAATATTTAGGTCTCTCCTTTGAAGGAAGGGTTAACCATTCAAAAATGCTAGCCAAATATCTGTAAAATCTTGCTCATATGGTGTGCCATTTTGTGGTGTAATTCCATCCTCTTGTGAAGAAGAAGGGGTAGCTTGTAATTTAAAAACTAGTGTATACAAATTTTATTGCAAATACGTATGTGTCGATAGTGTTTTATAAAAAAACTGGATCGCTATTATTTCGCGAAACACTTAAATTTCTCCTTTGAGTTGAAGAAATCGTGATTCAAAAAGGAAAGCCAAATATCTCTAAAATCTAACCTTTTTTCTCAAAAGCACTTAAAATTCTTAGGTCGTACTAGCAGCTTGCGAAGACTGGGTGATTTTAAAAACTGCGTGTGTGTTCGAAGTGATGAAATTCTTATGACAAAACATGAATCTATTCTTACTTTTGAGTTTGTTCTAGAATTGCAGATGAAACGAAAAAGAATACGTGTTTTTTGAATCAAGATTTAGAAGTCATATTTTATATCTAATATATTACCTCCATATTTTCTTAAAAAGCTTTCTTTGCACATATTCGTAACTTTTTTCTTAACTTCAAAGCAGGGACAAATGCTTCACGTTTCAGTCAATGTCAATCAGATACTTAGTAGTGTTAGGCAGTGTCCGTTGTCTGAATTTTGTTATCTTTTAGTACTTTTTATTCTCTATTTCACGTTTGGTGTCCATCGAAGCAAATTTCGACACATTTTTGAAGATAATTCTTATAGGAAATTTCAAATAAAGGCCGCGAGCATTTTAAAGTTGTGAGCTACTAGTTTTATGTTAAACTGGTGGTACCCGCTCGGCTTTGCCCGTAATAAAAAAAAAATGAAAAGGTTATATGGTTCGCCTGTATATTTACAAATAATTGATGATGAATTTCTCCCCAATTTGCTGTGTTCACTTGCTCGCTCCTGTTACGGTTACACGTTATGACAATTTGGTAAATTTACTCGTCCACGGTATGATAATTTGCTCGGTAAAATGTTCTTAAAATTGGAATAGAAAAATAATAAAATCGAATTTTCGAAAAATCGCTTCGAGGAGCTCACTCCTATGCTGCGAACTAATTCTCTGCCAAATTTCATGAAAATCGGCCAAACGGTCTAGGCGCTATGCGCGTAACAGACATACAGAGATCCAGACATCCAGAGACACACAGACATCCAGAAATCCAGAGACACAGACATCCAGAAATCCAGACATCCAGAGATACAGACTTTCAGCTTTAATATTAGTAAAGATATTTTATTTTTGCAACACTTATTTAATTTGTGCAATCTGTTTCATAACTTATATTTAGCGTTGCCAGGTTTTTAAAATTTACAAACGAGTTAGCTAGTCGCACAGATAGTATAAAGAGATATTGATTAGTTTTTTGACAGAGGCTGTAATAGAGTTTAGGCTAAGATCTGAATACCAAATTATGTAGTTCTCAAAAATAGCTTAATTTCCAAGAAGTTGCAAGCATTTTGAAAGAAGGGTGATGTTAAGTAGAGGAATGTGGGGCAAAGTGAAATGGTGACGTATTTATCCGCTTTTAGTGCCACCTATTTGGTTATTTTAATTAGTAGTATCCTAAGTCCATTCCAGTCAAGAAAAAGTTACCTCTGAAAATCGAAGAACATGATAATAAATGTAATTTTCAATATTTGATACCCATATTGTAATATTTTGTAGCAAGTCAAACACTATTTTTGTTATTATTAAACGATAAAGTTCTTGTTATGAACGTTTTTAATATTAATTGAGATCTACTAATACTCGGTGCAGTATTTATTTGTTTAATATATTAAGCTTATTTGTGTTTTAAATATTTTTTTCAGTTATTCAAGTGCATGCGGGGCAAAGTGAAATAGCTCTTTTCGTTTACTTATTCAATCCTTTATCAAATCACTTGCGTATTTATTAATTAATTATTTCATTTACATTTCTTCATTTAATAATTCCCATATTTATTCATTCATTCTCTTATTTTCTTATTCATTCATTATTTTATTCACTCATTTATTTTTTCTCGCATATTAATTAATTTTTGTTTGTGTATGTTTTCCTTTTCTTTTTATTTTTCCACTCATTCTTTTATTAACTCATTCATTTGATCAAAAACATCTTTAATAATCAAATAAAAAATATTCCATTCGAAAAAAAAATCATTTTTCACTTTGCCTCATGAAAAAAAAAGAAAGAAAAAGAAAAATGTCCACCTTTTTAGAGGTGCGAAAATTAAAAATAATGTTTTAGTGCAAATTTTATCATGAAATATTCTTTCTTTTTGAACCATAAATTTTAGAACAAAATTTCAATTTGTTCATATTGAAAAACGTAAGTGATCTTAACCATTTCACTTTGCCTCACATTCCCCTCCTTAAACTATTGAAGCACCATGGGACCCCTAAGTTACTTAATGAATTACAGAATGCAAATGATTCATGAACTATTTTTGCTGTTGAGACATCAGAAAAAAGATACTAATAATAACAATAACAACAACAATAATAAGAATAATAAAACTTATTATAATAATAAATTATTTTAAAACCCACTGTTTTTTTTTTTTTTGAGCAATCACGATTGCTTATTGTTCTCATTTGACTGTTTTGATGTCCTATCTTTTCATTTTCCCACCGCCACCCTCCGCACCCTGTCACCGTCGACCGGCTCCTCACGATGCTGCTCCTAGAGCGAAAGCTATCCTCCTACACACGCACGCATACACATACACACACATACACACAACTACCCACACATTCATGCCTGCACACTGACACAAGCACATATGCCTACACACACACACACATACCCCCCCCCCCCCCTACACACACATTCATATACACAACTACCCACACACTTATGCCAGCACACAGACAAACACACATGCCTACACACACATACACATACCCCACACACAAACACACATACCACCACACACAAACACACACGCCTACATACACACACTTGTGATTGCGAAAAACATAATTTGAATTCAAGATGCCAAAATTCAAATTAATTTTTTAACTTTTTTTTTTTGAAATTTTTGCGAATGAAATGCATCTGCATCCCTACTGTCATGCTTCATCTTTTACACCAGATTGATTTTCAATTGAAGATTAAATGCAGGTAATGTCATTGATTATCCGAATAATTCCGAGTTGTTAAATAATAAATTAATCAACTTTTAGAAAATAGTTGCTGCTTGCATCTCTGATGGATCTATATGTCTAGACACATATATCCCATCCATTTACACAAAATCTACTGAACCAATTTTCGTATAACTTGACAAACATATACGTACTTCGAATAAAACTTTCCATATTGTGCCACAAAGCTTATGGTCCTCAAACGTTTAAAGGAAGGAGAAGAAGTTTGAAAATCTCATCTAAATTAATGAACTAATTACTTCCCTGAAATCACCGAGATATGTTCCCAAAAATATTATCTTTTTCCATTGCTCTTCGTGATAAATTTATTTGCATGACCATTCTCAATCAATCGGAAGAACAACGTTTTTCTTTGGACATCTCTTATGATATTGAGCAATCTAGCCAGTTAATCAAAACTTGCGCTGGAAGGGAGGGGCCTTGTCTCGCATGCCCCCAACTGATGCCATAAGCTTCTTCTTTAGAAACGTGACAAAATGTTTCCATTGTTTTACATTCTCGTTTATTTCCGTTGCAGTTAAAAGTATAGTATTGGACAGATTTGTTAACTTTGTAAAGAGTTTTATACCTAGGGCTGTCTTAGAGTTCATTGATTTATAGGTTCGTTTGTTTGCATTTTTTCACTTTATGGTTAAATTATTTGAAATCTTTTATTTTAAAATAAGTGAAACATTCCCTTAATTTTAAATAAAATAAGTGAAAATGAATGAAATATTCCCTTATTTTATAAGCATTTATTTCTACATTTTTTTCTTTAAATAGAAATGCCGCATAGTTTTTTTTTTTTTTTTTTTTTCACGCATTTCGCTAAGTCAGATGTAGGTATGCCCAATTTTGGCATTTAATGCTGTCTTTCAAGACGTCCTGCATGCTTGTCATCAATTTGGGAGTAGATTGAAATTTTTTGATGGCCATTAATAAACCTTTCTTAAAAAGCAAATGCCTTAGGTTCAACCTTAATTGCTTTTGGCAATAATTGCGGCTAGACTAGCGGTGAGCAAGGTTTAAGTGATAAAACATTGAGGGATTGTTATTTAATTATAGAAATCCTTATAATTATCGAGCTATCAAATATTAATGCGCTGCTGGATGATGTTGGTTTTAGGATCTTCGTCCCAATATTTTTTTTGTTATTGATTTCCAGTAGATTCCACCAAAAATATCCAACTTTGTCATTCTGGCATTCTTGATAGCATACTTATAAACAGCTATGAGAAGGCAAAGTATAAATGTTATTAATTTTTTCCTTCGTAACATCAATCAGTTGTTCTTGAACAGTAATTAAATTACACAAACTATGCTTCGCTTAGATGAGGCTGAAGAACTTATCTAGTTCCGTTGAGTTATTTTTTTAATACTTGAATGTATTGATTAAATGTTCATGAATCTGTTTTTTTCTTGACAGGCTTGGATGGTAAGAGGAGCAGCAGTAGTTGTCAAGCTTCAAGACGGCGAATTCTATCACTTCAGCGCAGTGCCCGCAAGCGACCGAAGCATTATATAAGAACTGGTCTCCAACATACGTAATTGCGGAACAAGATCATAGTATGAGTTCATATTACACCAACTCTTACATACCAGACCTCCGAAGCCCCGGAGGAGTAGAACAGTATAATGGACAGCCAGTACACAACCAGCCCAATGGTGACATGTGCGACCAAGGGCAAAGACAATACATTCAACCGCAATACGCTTCGTCGCCTGTGCAAGGGGCAACGTATCCCCGATTTCCCCCCTATGACAGACTGGAAATACGTCCCATCACTTCATCGCCCAACTCGCCGAGCCCGCCGGGGCAGTACTATGGCAACCCATGCAACCAAGCGCCCCCGGGGCCGCCCTTGCCGCAGCCGGCACACCAACCTCCCCAACACGCCCCCATGAGCCATCCGAACGCTTACGTCCCCCAAGATGGACAGACCAACTGCAGGGGCTCCCCCCACCACGACGCCCCACAACATCCTAACATGTCACCAGCCCAGTACCCAAGTTGCAAGATGCAACCTCAACCGGTTCCACACGGGCCGCCTCATCCGCAGCAAGGCCTGGGTCACGACCCCAACGGGGTGGTCCATCGACAGGTGAATTCGGAATGTGGGCCCCCGCCCAATACCATGCCCCCGTGCCAAAGTCCGGTTCAGTCTCCACAGCAGCCACCGCCGCCTCCCCAGATGTATCAGAACCACGGAGGCCCCCCACCCAATCAGCAGCAGGTTCAACAACAGCAACAAGTTCAACCTCCTCAAGCTGGGAATATGCCCAGTCCGCTCTATCCTTGGATGAGGAGCCAGTTCGGTAAGTCATCTCATCTCTTACTTCCTAGAAACAAATTTGAATACCTTGAAGGATCTTTCAATTGAAGGGCTCGGGGCAAGAATGTGATATGCCACACCAGTTTTTTCCCGGTAGGCCAATTTCCAACTTTTGAAAAATTCTACAAATGTTTTTTATAAATTATTATACATTCTATATTCTGCAATACTAAAACCAGATGCGTTTTTCTGACAGTAACGTAACCATTGTCATGTTTATTTCAATTATCAAAGCAGCATTTAGAACAAAATATGTTCAATTTCAAAAGTGTGGCTTATCAGATTCCAGCCCCAAGCCCTTTAATTTTATCAATCGAAGTACAGTTAATAGTCGAACCACCATACCTCCAGGCAATTGGATCCTTCAAGGACGCAAACATTTCAATTCAACCTACAGCAAGAACTCATTAACCCGACTATACTTCTTATTAAAGCATTAAACTTTTGAGGAAGTAGTTTTTGACGAAATTTTCAAAACCTAAAATTAAAGATTCGTTTGTAGATTTTCTTCTGTATAAAGGCATTTCATTATTGCCTAATTAAATTTCAATCGTCCAGTTCCCGAAGATTAAGGGAATGTTTTAACTGCTTATTTTGGTTATTTATTAGTTTAATTGTCTCTCAATTGGTATTATCCCGCTCTCCCTTCAGGATAATTAGTTTCGGTTTTTTGAGGTGTGAAAATATATTACATAAAAAAAATATTGAATTTGCAAAACAAACTAGTTTCATGTACTTCCAAATTATTGTTTTGGTCGATGCAGAAATTTAATTAGCTTTTGGAATGTTTTATACAGTATGTTGTTAACACTATACTGTTTTGAATTCATAATTCTAAAAACATTAAGAAGTTATAGTTTGTGGACCTTATATGTGTTATGTATGAATTACGTAAATAAGTGAATGGATTTCACTTGATGTTACTGAATGTGTTAGTTTTTTGTGTTGTGTTTGCTTTTTATGATCCGAACTTTCGATTTTAATTTGCGATTTCACCGTGAGTTTTATTTCCCTCGTTTTTACGTTTCCTCATTTTAGTCTGTTTAATTTTTGTTGTATATTTTTTATTATTTTAGTTTCTTTTTTTTTCTTTTTGTGTGAATACTTTTGGCTAAATAAAAGTTTGTACCTAAGGAAACAGTCAGTACTGTTAGTGACTTCGCAAAAATTAGATTGCATTTCATAAGCGATTTAATAAATTTGCAAATGTTACTTTATAAATATTTAAACTAAACAAATATAAGTTAAGAAAGAATTAAATCTTCTTCTATTAATATATATATATATATAAATTCAAAAACATAAGTAGAATGAATTAATACAACATATTTTCCAAATCCTACACCATAATGATGAGTTGGCTTACGTTTTTTATAATTTTCTTTTTATCTCACTTGAGTACCGAGCTAATATCGTATTGAAGAGCAAATCGTGTAAATTTTAATGGGTTTATATCCTTATTCTTGTGCTATTTAATCTGTTAAGTATGTTTAATTCACTCATCCATTTTCCTGGTTTTCTAAGGAAACTAAGAAATAAAATATTTCGCTATACTTTTAAGTAAAGTTTTTTAATTTTCCTTCAGCGAAGTTTTCTTTCTATCTCTCAAGACTGTAGGGTGCTGATGTCTCTACCAATGTAGACAACCCAGAGAGCAATCTTGCCTTTTTGCGGACTGCTTGTTTTCTGCGAAATCCTCCCAAAAGAAAGATTGTTTTTTGATTTGTCTGAGAAATTCACGAAAAAGAAGGATTACTCATTGATTAGTCTGCGCAATCCACGACAAAGAAGCATTAACCAGACTGATATTTCAACTGGAATAGAGATATCAGCACACGGTCTCTGTTAAAATTTAGAAAAGATCAACATCATATTTGGAAAAGTTATCATTCTTCGTTTGATATTCAAATCGAAAAATATATAAGTACGAGCATACTCTTAAAAGTCAGGTTGTTTCTAAATCTTCATTTTAAGCAGAGGATTGTGTAATAGGGACTAGAAAATAGTAGGTGCACTGTGTGTTGTCTTATTAGAAGTCCAACCTACTTGTGAGGCAATCCCCCACTTCTTTTCCCACTGCTGTGAGACATGACAACAAACAAACAAATAGCCGGTGGATTTCGTGTTTAACTGCGCTAAATTTGTTGGGGCTAATTTTATTAAAGTTTTGTGAATCACCATCATCAGTATCAACATTTGCAAATGATAAATACACCCAAAGATATAGTTATCTTTTTTATTTGTATAGTAGTAATCTGTAATAAGAAGAAACCTTTTGTTTTCATCATCGCGTGTTTGGGGGGGGGAGAGGGAGGGGAATAGGCATTTTAATAAGCCTACAGGAGGAAGAATAACCATTTAATAAATGTTTTAAATTTTAGATTCTGATCTAGATTTTTTGTAAGTTTTATGGTGAATTTCAAACTAATGATTAAGTGGAAAAAAGATCTATTAATTCGTAAGAAAAAACCTTGTCAATTATGTCGCTTCCATGTTTGAGTTTTGCTCATCGGCAGATTCCGATTCTTTTTACCAATGACGAATTTTCTGTCCAGTGAAGATATGGCAGTTTTTTTTTTTTTTTTGTCATCAGAATACTCCTCCTTTTTGAATTTCCTTTAACTATAATTTTATCTGAATGCAATTATTCAATTTTTTTCTCAATATTTCTCCTAGACACTTTTTCTGTCTTTGTTCCCAAACGTGGAACAGTGCACCTAGTTTGAAGCGTATTTGCACTTTCTCAAATTTATAAATGCATTAGTTAAACAGAATTAGTTAAGTGGAAAAGAACGTGCCCAAATAAGGCACCAGCACATAGTTCAGACAACGTATGAAAAAAATTCGAACTGATGCTGCTCAGTTAACGTAGGTTAATTAAAGTTATTTCAATAGCTAAAAATTTTATATTTTGTCGAAATTTTCAAAATAATTACACTTACCCACACTGTAGAAATGATTCAGAAACACTCCTGGAAAATAATAGGCAGTTGATGTGTCCAATTTCTGCCAGTAACATGTCTTACAAAAAACATTAGAACGTTTTTCGCTAAAAGTCAGTAACCTTTCTGAAATTATCCTTGAAACTGTCTGAAGAATTGAGAAATCTCCCTTGTTAAAGACAGTAATGTTTCGGGAACCTTCTAGAAAGATTAAGTAGGTTTAATATAATTGATTAGGACTCTCCTGTTTTACAAAGAAAGCTCCAGAAGAATTAGAGCAACCAGGGTCCAAACTATGCGAGAATTGCAAGTAAGAGTCCTGGATATCCATGCAGCTATCCAGTGACTTTTTCGCTCTCACTGAAAGCTTAGTTGAACTGTGCTGGTCGCAAGCGAAATTAGGCAGGTATACACTTGATAAACACGCTCCTTCAATCTTTAAACTGATAGCTTTTTACAATAGGGAAAAGTCTGTATTCGTGAACTTGTAGCAATTCAGGAATTTTTTTTGCGAAGTTACATGATTTTACGGGGAAATAGATGAAAACTTGTGAAATCTTGAAACGTTCCACAGAAAAAACAAGTAACGAGTCGGATTTTTTTTTGAAGTGAATAAATCTGAAGCATTCATGTTTAACTCATATAACCTTGAAAGAAAACTATTCGTTTATCCTATGATAACATTTATTTCTTACTGGTGGAGTGCTGACAGATGTACCAGCACTCAAAACAAAATTCATCAAAATGTCCCAAGTTAGGACACTGTCCCAACTGTAGGCACTTGACAACTCGTACATTTATAAATTGAGTATATAAGTAGAGAAAGTATTTTCTGAATTGTAACTCAAGCATTTTTTGGCAGTTGTTTGAACAATAGATTTGCTAAACTAATACGAGTAAAAAAAGAGTTATGAGGGTTAATGTTAACAAAAAATTCAAAAATAAATAAATAAATATAATAATAATAATTTCAAAATTGTCGCTAAAGGGACGGACGGAAGTAACAGTCCAAGTTCTTCACATAGATAAAGCATAAAATTGCAGTATATTGGAGACGGAGTTGGTGTACTAAATTTTGTGAATTTAGCTATGCTGTGCTTTAAAAAAGATAAAAAGTTTTGAAAAGTAACTTCTCACTAAAGAACTGTGCACTAAATTCTGAGCTTCGTTTCAAGTTTGAGAATAATTTCAAAATAACTTATCAATTAGTATTGACGTTATTCACACAAAACTATTTATTCTATATTGTTAATGATTTCAAAGGTAGATTGAATCGGACTTTGATGATGATTTGCTGCCCGAAAAATATTGGGAAATGCTGAATCATATGGACAAGTTAAGCGCTAACGCATCGCTGATTTTTACGGTAATTTTTACCGGAGAAATAAGCGATCCCAGCGCCAATTGTTTGCTGCGGCTTACCAAGGAAACCGTAAAATTTTACAGTAACGTTTGATTTTTACGGTAATAGTTACTGGCAACATGGATGGCAGTAACAATTACCGTAAATTTTCCGGAAAATTTTTAACAGTCGGTTTTAACGCAAAACCCAATTCAGAACCAAATCAGTTACGATTTTCAGCTCATTTTGAAAGTATTGTTAGAACATTTTATCTATGTATATCTTCCCCGAAAAAAAAAAATAACAGGAACGGCACTACACTTTTCATTTCAAACGTTTTATTGTTCAGAAATGCACTTTAAAGACCATTATAAGATAAACGGAAACATGATGAGGAATATACAGGAAGTAGCGGGTGTACATAAAAAAGGAAATATTAAAAGTAAAAGTAAGTAGGTCCTTTGATTTTTTTTTGTAAATATGAAGATTCTGATTTGTATTAGATAAATTAAAATGAACGATAATCTATGCATACATTTTTTTACAAATCAGACTGATTTAAAAACCTTATGCAGTAATTTTTCGTACTGAATGTAATCTTAACTGCATGGCTAGTTTTTTTTTATTTTTTTATTTTTTTTAAAACTTTTATCGGATTGTTTAGCTAAGTTTTTTTTTTCTCTCTTAATATTCAATAATTTTGCACCTTTCCATCCAAGTGAGCCGTAAGTGTTTCATTGCCTTTTTTTCTCTTCATTCATTCAGAAAATTTATTTATTTTTTATTACTGTGAACATGAACTTATTAATTTCAAATAGAAAACTTTGCAGCGCTCAAAATTCTTTATTGAAAAGCAGCTGATGTGTGCGACAATTTTTAAATCTAAAATAGTTTGTCGCCGTTATGTGAAACCATTTAGCTTAACAAATATGAAACTAATCGAATGCATAGTTGTTATATTCTGTTTCAATTCATGTCAGAAACGGAGGGGAAGAAATCAAGCTTGTATACTTAAAAATTTTGAGTCCCTGAAGTCATCAGGTATTTATTTATTGCAAATTGATAGTGGGAAAAGTAATGCATTATATATTTATATTACATATTGTGTAAAAGAGAGCATATAATAAATTTTCAGAATTTTCGTTAATAAAGTACATTATTGCAATTTTTTAGCATAATTTTCTATTACAAATCATCAAAAAGCTTAAAAATGAACATCAACAAAAACCAATTGCCAAATATGATTTAGATTTCAAAATAATATTTAATTGGAGGTTACTTATCGCATGCCATTCAGAGGTCAATGGTTATAGAGGGATCGAAAATTAACTGTAGAGAGGATAAACAAAAAGAAAATTTAAAAAATAAATCAAACGTTTGGCACATTAAAAATATTATTACGTGACGAAAATATTCAGTTTGATTCTCTGCTGTGTATCGCAGTGAAGACCATTTCTGATGCAAAAATTGAATTTCTAATGCAAGAATCGTGTACCCGTTTGACATGCTGCATTGCCATTTCATGAAAAATATTTCCATACTGAAAGAAAGTAATAAAATATTAATTCATTTTTACATGAATATAATACATAAATATTAAATTAGATAATTTTCACAAATTTGCACTAATTTTAAGCATAAAGATTTTGTTCACATTAAAGTGATTTTTGTACTGTCTGATACGAATCCTTCACACTACTTCACTAAGATTCATAAACATGCTACAATTTTTAATTACCACTGAGATATTCACTATCCATATTAATTATAAGAGATTGGACCTCCGAAAAATTGACAACAAGGAAATAGATAGGTCAAGATTGATAGTCAGGTCGTCTGCAGCTGCAACTGGTGATAACCTTGAGCAAAAGAGTTAGCAATCTTCTCACATTTCAATCGGATACCAAACTCTAAATCTTAATGATATTAAATGAAACGGAAATTGAATGGAATGGTCTAATGAATTAAATTGTCTTAATTTTTGGCTACCGATTCTAATTTTTTATACCTCATCTGATAAATTGCTAGAGAATGCTATAATTATCTACAAGTTTAGCGACATAATTAAATTAAAAACGTGTTGTTTTGACAACTACGAATTGATTTTATCGTGTATTAAATTAAGCGTTACTTCATTCGAGCTGTGCAGATGTTTTTGGTGTTGTAATTTTATTTTTATCAGATCTTATTTGTACGTGTTTCGCGCTGTCTGGGTGCTCTGTAATTAATTTTCCATTACTGCATTCCACTCCGTTGCATTCAACAATTATTTCTGAACCATTGGGTGATAAGATTTTAAAATCCAAAGATCAAAACGTTAATGTGCCTTTTTTTTCCATAGATTTAAAACCCCATGATGGGAATATCACAGGATCTCAAACTTGCGATCTTATTTTTCGGCGAGAGAAATGGAAAAGCAAAACAATAAATAGTAAGAATGAAAGGCTGTGAAAAATTTGCGTTTTAACAAACCATGTTTTTCATAAATCATTGGAGTTTGACAGTTGCTTTGCGGATTTAAGAACATTTTTCATACTTCAAAAGTTATATTCATTTATTGTCTTAAATTTTGTAGCTTAGGCACATTCGAGAAAAGCGTTTTAAAAAATGCATTTTTTGAATTTTCATTTATTATAAGTTCAAACCGGTAAAAATATCAAAATATTATAACCCCCATGGATGTTTTATCATTTGAATTTCGATACTTTGTTCATTTCAATCTTGAATATAATGCGAAAATCGCACAATAAAGCTAAATTCATAAATACAATGAAGCCCCAATTTAACGTTCCCCGAAACTACGTTTTCCCGCATTTAACGTTTTTTTTAAAAATCGAGTCCCATCCTCAATTTTGCTGCTTTGTGTTAGTGTTTCCTGTATTTAACATTTTTAACCCAGTTCATTGAGAAACGTATAATCGGGGTTTCGCTGTAATTCAATCCATTAAACTAAAGCTAATAATCTATTTTTTTTGGGGGGGGGGGGGGAATTGAAATGAAAAACAAGTGTACACCAGCCCAGTGGACTACCTTCCACCAGAGCACCTTCAACCAGGGAACAACGCAGCATTTTCTAGTCGTTTTCTTTTTGAAAATGTATAGAAGGAAGTTCCTAGAGTCAATTCAATTTCAAGAAAAAAAAAGGCTGATACATGTTTTTTAAAGTTACGAGCTGCTAATTCACTGGGGGTGTTCAATCACTGGTCGGTTCACCGTATTCTCCACCCACCACTTAAAAAAACGGAGGCTCTAATAAATTGATAGATAATTGCTTCAGTTATATGAAATGTACTCAGTAGTGGGAAGTATTAGATCTTTGAGATTAGTAGCTTGTCTTTAATATTGGGGGGATAGATTGAACAACGCTGTCTCGGCAAAGGTCAATTCTGTTTCAAAAGAGCCCTTCACCATAACCCACTTCGTGGATACTTATATCACGAAATACCGAAATACGACTCTAAAGTATAATTGAGTAACATTTCCTCAAAATGAAAAACTTCTCTAAGTTCGAGATTTTTATCATGATCCACTTCACGAAAACTCATATCACGGAATAACGAAATACAACAGCTAAGGTATACTTCACCAGTAGATCCTTCTGCAGTCGCTAAAATCCGTTTCACGGGCAGTAAAAATGCAAGGTGGATTTGAATTGAGTTCTTCGAATATATCTCTAATCTTTAATCGTAATCTTCCTGCATTTTTTTTTCGGCGGCAAATTCATAATATCAATTATAAGTGTAAGTGCACATAAAATTTTCCTAGTACCACGTTGCAGAATTTGGGATATTTCTCTATAATTAGATATATGTGTCATAACTATAATCAGTTTCTCAAACGGAAAAGGACATTGGAAGCGTTTAATTGAACGTATATGAATTTCTCCAATCAAATCTTTTTTTTCTATAGTTAAATCATCTCTACAGTTGGAAACTGTAAGTAGCGGAGTTCCTGAGTCGCTGGGCAATGTTACGATCATGGTAGTAGAAGGAGACTATATTTTTAAAATACACGCATATATATTTCTAAAATCAGAACCTTGCCGTTGTTAATTTTGCAAGCACCATATCATACCGTCGCCATGGAGCAACATTGGGGTATCTAAGCCTGTAAATAGCGTCCCCTGTTCTGTAAGATCGAGTGAATTCACTGCTATAATTAGAATCGCAATCTTGTGCCAAAATAACATTCCGAAGTTCCTCAATTTTTTATTTGCAAAGCAGAATTTCAATACAAAGCACATAAAAGATTAAAATGAGAAAATGGATATACTTTCTTTAATTCAAATGACTATTTGACTAACCTGAAGCTTCTGACAATAAATAAATAAAAACAAGAAATATACCTTTCTCTTTTTTTTTTCATGTATTTTCTTGGAAAGACTATCTTGTGCCATTTGAGATGCTGACACAAAGAAAGACACCTTAAATTAATTTAAAATCACAAAATTCAGGAACTCCTGCAACAAAAGGATACGTATTAAAACGTAGTAGTATTTACGAGTGCATATACTATCACTAAAAACAAATCCTGTAAAATTTAGTCTTAATCTCACACCTGAGTTGGCTGGGCAAAATCTTAAAGTTACGAATTTAACCAAACTCGCAACGATTTTTTTACCATACAAGATAAAATTTTCTCCATAAAACCGCTGTGAGTTACATATTTACTTCGCAATTTTTACGATTTTGCACAGCCAACCAAGTTTACAGTTTAAAACCGCAAATTTACGGGTATTTTTTTTAAACCAATTACGAGTACAAATACAAAATCTTTCATTTTATTTTAATTAGGGAGAGCAAATATCAGCAATAAACGTTCCAAAAAATCCAATACTAATAATGTCACCTACTATGCCCCAGCAGATTCAAAATCATTTTCTGTTTATAAGAGAAAAAATACCATAGCATGAATAATTGTGTTTCTTGATTTCATCAATATCAAATCTTCTTGTGGGAAGACATGATAATGAATAATAATAGCTAGAAATACTAATACCACATCTCAAACTAAGCGGAATTTGAAGAAATCTTCATTCAATTGTTCCCATTTGTCATTCATATTTTAAGCACGTTTCATATATCTTACTGCGCCATAATTCTTTCGACCTGCTCTTGCTGCCAGAATCGGGCAAGTCGCCAGATTTGGCATTAGATTTAATTCTACGTTCTATGCGTAGGGACATGGGGAAGAGGGTCTCATGCCATAGTGGGTGGAGGTCAACCAAGATGTTTTAACTTTTTACCGAACCTTTCGAATCTTTTCGGAATGCTCACACCTGTCCGTTCCATTTCCGTGTCAGTCGAAGACCCCTTTCGACGCATGCGCCTGGTATCTTTGCATCGATTTTACAATGGACATTTGGAAGGCTGTAACTTATAGGGTTGAGTTTGGATTCATATCGGGGAAATTCTGAGATTACGGCCCCGGTTCATTAGGGCATTCTCTGCTGCTCAAACAGATGCTATCAATTATCTCAGATGCTATGTCGAATATGGACCTCTGATTTCCGATACGTTTTTGCGATCGAAGTAATGGATAATGACTTATCATCCAGTATTGAGGTCTGAAGCAAATTTAGCAGGGAATTTCGATTTCATATCACATTTAAATGGTTATGTATTCAGACGCCACTTTTTACTTATATGAATCCACAGATTAATTTCAAGTAGAAAACTAAAAATATCAATTTTAGCTCCAATTCCATGATTTCATACTGTACTAATATGGTAGTAAAATATCACATTTCATTCACACTAAGTTTTTTACCATTAAGTACCTTACCATTTCTATTTGTGAATTTGGCTCAATGTATGATTTGAGAAAGTAAACTGATGCAAACATTAACTATATAGCTGAGAACACGAACACTTAGTTTCGCTAAAAAGTATTTTTTAAATTTTATTTTATTATGCTGAAAAAAATAACTAGTGAAAAATATCGTTGGGATTCTAGTATGAAGTAATCGTGTAATGTGAAATATCAGATAAAAAAATGGAATGATTGTAAAAACTAGTTTAAAATAAATCTATTTATAATAATTACAGTTCATTTTGAAGGATTCAAAGATTTTAAGGGAAAATAATGAAGTTACTTAAAAAAGGTTACTTAGAAATAACCAGTGCTGTTTCATTTGCATTTCAGATACTTGGCTAATGTTCCTTCTTATGTACAGAAATATTCTAAAAGCCTAAAATAATTTCAATGCTTTGTCCCAACAGGCATTTTTGAGTTTCTGCTCTGTTCTAGCATTAAAAACTATTTTCATTTCCTTTTTCTTAAAGGGCTCAAAATAACACTTGTTTAACCCTTTAGTGAGGGTAACTTATAACCCTATAGTTTGGCATTAAAAAATACTATTTTCTTAAAAACCATACATTATAACACAGCACGATGGTTTGGGAAAATTCAAGGAAGTATTAGGCTTTTAATGAAAATTTAGAGGATCAGTTAGCAAAAAAATATGGAGTCAAAATAACCCCTTCCGTAATTCTACTGTTAAGATTCGCAAGAAATTAATTTTTATGTAATAAAAATGTAATAATGTAATTTTAAATAACGTATAAAAGTGTAAAAATTACCAGGAATGCCACCTCAAGACTTAACAAGTCATTTCGTAATAGTGTAGTTTCGTAATAACAATAACTTGTTCACAGAAATAAAATTAATAGTATTTATTACCAGTTAATGAGTCATCTTACTGCCAACCTCCAGTTTTTATCGGAGAGCTTCTATTTTATTTCTTGATAGGATATCCGCCTTTTATGTTTCTGCCTGTTGGATTACACAGGAATAAATAACCAGAACAGGAAGTTAACATAAGCAGAAACAGATACTGGTTAAAAACAGATATTAGCTTTTATTCCATATTACCCCACTATTGCATAATACTCGAATTACCTCTATTAAAATCCATCAATTTATTCCACACTTTTAAAGACTTAAAAACAACCTGAAGTATTTTTAAGTACTATTTTAGAGAACTGCAATAAAATTTCATGTATATTACTTGTGATATAGCATATCCAGATCATTTTTCCAGTCGTTTAAACCTCCCCTTGTTTCCAAAGTGCTACACTAGACATCAATGTAAACATTACAATAACCTTTTTTTCAGGATAAGTGAGCCAAATAAGGTCGACCTATGATTCAGACGACAGTATCTCCCTCTTTTATTATTCAATTGGCTCCAATTTTCGTATTTTCATCAAAAAAAAAAAAAAAAAAAAAAAATCCACGTGAAAGTTTAAGTTTCAATCAGTGGTGTTCCCATAGGTGTGTTCATATACGCCGTATACTCTCAAACATTCTTTAGACGTATAGCGTATACCCTCAAGCTTCATAAATTTTCATATTATGACATAGTATGTATATGAGCATATACACAAATGTGCGTAATGGATTACTGGGAGTATACCCTCAGAAAAATTGATGGAACCATCACTGGTTTCAATTACATTTTTCTGCAGTTTTAATGAAGAACGGCAATTTAGCCTTATTAGAAACACGGAGCCCCAATAAGGTCAATTCTAACAAAAAAAAAAAAAAAGTATTCTGCCGTGTGCAGGTAAACGGCAGTATCTGCAGAAATGAGTTTTCGAGATATTTGAAGAAATGTGTGTCGGATTCAATATTAACCATAGGGAAATCTTAGAATTAGACGTTTTTTTCGGGCCTTTTTTTCAGCGGAAACCAAATAAACAAGCTTATACAATAAAGCTAACTTACAGCAGATGACAAAAATGCAAAAAAAAAAAAAAGAAAAAAAAAAGAAAAATGAAAAATTTTCAGTTACTGCCCTTTACCTGCACACGGCAGTATTATCAAATTTAAAAAAATTAAGAATTCTTAGTTGTCAATATAAACCATATTAATCCTCATTTGATAAGCTTAAAAACCCCATCTCAATTTTTATATTTACTTCAATGGAAAAGAGAAAGATGAATCGTCACATTCGGAGCTCTGGTAATTCGTTATCCTCTCGTTTTAGCCACTCCAGCCGATAGTTCATTTAGTACAAGGTGAACAGGTTATTTTGACAAGACTCTTAACTGTTGCTACACTTTTGCCTGTGGTTGACAAACTGCTTGTTGATAGCGATTTATCATCAGTTAGGCTTTCTGAGGCAATAAAATCGCGATCTAGCAAGTTTTTGCTATCCTACATAGAAAAATGATAGGGGTTGACCTTTTTAATCTACATGGCCTTATTTTGCGCACCCATTTTATTAAGATAACAAATTTCCAACTTATGAAGTCAAGATCGACAGAAGCGCTCATTAACAATCTCTCGATAAAACCTGAAACAGATTCCCATTGATTGATGCATGAAACTGCTAAGTTGATGAGTCTGAATGTTGCCCAGAAAAATCCAGTTTCTCCTCCGTTCAAGACAATACGTGACAAGACGATATGGAGCTTTATAGCATAGCATACGAAATTTTCTGGCGCTATTTTTGCTAGATATGGCTATCAAAGGTCATTTACATTAGAATATTAAAATTAAGACTCAATTATTTTTTTCTGTTCTGGGGTATCTTGCGAAAAGAACTTTTTATAGACTACATGACCAGTTCATAGAAAAATAATCATTCGCTAAATGAAAAATTCGCCAAGAAACATATGAATGTCGCGGTTGATGGAATTTCGATAATTGCTTTTGCGCCAATGGTTCATGTTTTTTTTTTTTACGTTGCATGCAATCGCCATGGCTGCTCTTGGAAAATATTAACTATATACCATTGAATGTTTTGCACTGTCATGACATAAAAAACCGCACCAAATATCAAACTTTTCCGCTAATTCCCTTTGGAAATATTATTCCAGTATTAAAACTTTTGCAAACAATTTTAAACTATGGTGAATGATATCTTGGGACTGATTTTTTTTTTTTTTTTGCTTCTAAGAATAGGTTAATATTTTAATTACATTCATTGATAAGCAGTTTGAGACTGACAATTTAAAATGTAGTGAGATTAGAGTGATAATATAGGATTAAACTTTTGCTTTTAAAAATAGGTGAACAATGTAGTTGCATTTCTTGAAATGCTCTTCTCATATTGCATGAAATAGATACTGTATAATTTTCCGAAATGCTGTGGTAGAAAAGAAGCTCACGAGAAATGGTTACATCGTTTTGGAAAATTTTTAATGCAGGTTAGAATCATAAAATTTATTCACAATCCTTCTGTTTTCGGACTTTTCCCGAGACTATAGATTTTTCTTTTCTTCTTTAAGTAATTATTTTCCAACTCGGGACAATCTTCAGTCACACTGTATTTGTAAAACTTGATTGTATGCTTTAAAAAACTAAATATCCCGTTTAAAACTGGATGTATGAGATTTTGAATGGTTTAGCAATCTATAGAGCGTACATGCAAAATCATTTTTTGAAAGTTAAAGTAAATTTTTTATGTTTCGGAGTGGTTATTTCTGAAATGTGTAATGATTTATGAAATTTAAGAGCCTGATAAATTTTTTAATCTTCTAGGAGGATTTTTTATCCGATTTCCGACACGAGTTGATTGTGGAAATGTCGTTATGAATTTTTATGTTTTTCAGACACTAAATGTTTGATTACTGAAAACGAAACTTGTTTTCTTCAATATGTATGCTAGTAGAAAGGGTATCCACTAAAGTTACGTAGAAGCTTGCTTTTGGTAAGCACTTAGGAAAAAATAGTCTTGAAAACTACTAATCATGCAGTCGTAGTTTCTAAACTGTATATCACGCTGCCGTAATCTTGAAATTACTTTTGCTTATCATATTACCGTTATCTTAAAGTTGCAAATCAAGCAGCTTAGATTTTTTTGTTTAAAAGTCAAAGGTTTACTTCGCAAATCAAATGTCCGTGCCCTCCTTTTAATGCATGTATGTTTGTCTGTGGCCCGTTAGATAAACTAGGTAGTCCGAATCCTTTATACAGCAGGGAAATTTAATGAAAGGTTTCGAGAAATCAGGTTCACTATGGGACTTAGTTAAGTTTGAAGTTTTCACTGAACCAAAACGTACGCTTAACAGTCTGCAAGACGATACAAATTTACATAACTCAAACAGATTTATTGCAAGTCACTTTAGTTGGTCTAAACGAATATATGAAATTTGGATAAAAATTCGGGATTGAGATTCATTTTTTTAAAACTCTTAACAATGATCAAATCTACGTTTTTTTTTTTTTCCCGTACGGCAAAAATGATAACTGTTAGATAGCGTAATTTCGAAACAAAGTGTGGCAGTACCATCACAATCGGCATTAGATACATTTGAAGAAACTCGATTTTGATTTCCCACAAATATCAATAAAATATTGAAATAAAAAGTCGAAAATTTGTAGATACCTAGAGCAGTACATTATAGTGAACATTTAAAAATTTATATTTTACAATCGACAGCTTACGAATGTCATTAATTATTACCACGAATAAACGAGTAAAAGTGATTGCACAACATTCCATTGAAAGCTATAATCTTCTCACACCGAAAACATGTGGTGGCATTCATTCAAAAACGTCAATTAGACAACCTAAAAATGAAACACATACTGACATCTTGATGCCAGCTTTTTTAACGCACCAGAACAACATTACCATGCAAGGAACATAATCGGTAATGCTCTAGAAATTATTTTATGAGATAAATTTAGACAGGGCTTAAGCATTTCTTCTGATTGGATTCCATCAAAGAGCTGGACAAATTAGTTGGGTGTTTCCCGTCATGGCGAACTGCATTTTGCAAAGAATCGATACAACCGCTTTTTTCTGTCATTCAGTTCCAGAGGATTGCTTCTTTTTATCATGCTCCAAAAGGCTGAATAAACCTATTTAACCTTGGGACACTTAGAATCCAGGCGAAAGTATGCTTAAAATTACCCGCTAATGTGTTTGCTCTTGGCGATATGTATCTTTTCGACGTTTACCGTGCCAAAACAAAAGAAAAATGTGATTATTTGTGTCTGTAGTTTTACAAATTACTGTGATTTTCTTTCACCTTTATATCTCGTATGCAAATGAATCCTTATCGCATTCACTTTCTTAGTTAGCATTTTTTGTTTTCATTTGATTTGCTTTTTTATTTCATTTATTATATTTATTTTTTTAAAAATATTATTCTTTATTTTATTTTATTTCTAGCATTTTCATCTCTCTATCAAGATTTTTATCTCTGTATGGCCCTTTTAAAACCTTTAGCAAAAGCTAGCTACACTGTTAAAACTGTGGGTTGCATGTGGTGCCTTTTTGGGTGAAAAGTTGTAGCACCAGCGTCACTTCTTTTCACTTCCAGCGTTCTTCATTTGTCTTCATATACCACCCCTAAACCACCTTTAAAAGTGCCATTTGGTTCCCTATGGCAGCTCTGAGGGTGCCATTTATCTTCTTACGGCACCCTTAAGGGTTCTATGAAGAGCTAAATGGCATCCTTCAGGAGATGCCGCCTGTGCTAAAACGTTTCACCCTAAAAAGTGACATATGCAACCCCAAATTTTAACGGTGTACGTATTATTTCTTTGGTTTTGAATATTTATTTTCGAATGCAAACTTTTCCTAACATTCTTTTAGATTTGAAAGTATATACTAAATTAATTTTTACTTCAGAATTTTACAGAAATATTCAGCTAAGATATCAGATCATGCAATTAAGAAGATAGGGTTGTAGTCCACATATTTCATTAAAAATCTGATAATAAATTTGTATTGTAAAGCAGCCGCTATGTTTCTAAAAGCAATCTTGTTTATATGAGAATGATATCAAATGCTAAAAGGTCAGGATGTAATAACGGAACGAGGTTAACTTTTCAGTAATAGGATATATTGCTCTGGTATATATACATGGAAAGAATTATAAAGTTTTAATTTTCTTTCTTTTTTTGTAATCTCTAAGCAAAATAAATAAATAAATAAATAAAAATAAAATAAATAAATAAATAAAATACGGAAGAAGATTAATGAGCTTTATACAAACTTAACAACATACTTAAAATATCGAATCAGTTCTTTTAACGAGCTCTTATTCAAAAAAAAAATTATATTTTACGTCGCAAAATTGACCATTTGACTGAAACATTAAGCAGATTTCATTATTTTTTTACGTTGTAAGACATTGATAAGAGCTGTGGAGCAAACGATTCGTAAGGTTAATATTTTCGCAGGGTATAAATTTCTTCCGAAAGGATTTTTACATAATTTACTTCTCTCTGGTGAATAAAGTAAAATAATATAAAATAGATTTTTTTTTTCATTTTTAAAAGAGTTATTGGATTTTGCAACCACTTAAGTTTAACCTCTAAAACTATGGAACCAAAAAATATAAATATGTATTAAACATAACATGTAATTCGAATTCATTAAAATAATCACTATTGCGTCTTAAAATCTAAAATTAATGGATTGAATCATTTAAAATTGTTTGAAATAATCAGGAACAAAAAGGATTTGAGAACATTAGTCGCAATGCAGCATTAATTATAGGAAAATAGGCTGTAGATTGGTTTATTAAATGTAAGACGGTTTAGTATTCCTCCTCTAACATTGCTTTAAAGCTATAGCTACAAATATTGTATATGGAATCCAATGAAACAAAAAGTTGGTATTATAAACGCATATATCCACTAGGATGATATAAAGGGAAGTAGTAAGGTCAAGAGAACAACTAGTATATTCTTATTAGTATACTCCCCAAAACCATAGCTGGAAGAATATACGTGCCACTTTTTTCAAATTGCAAAAATTTGTTTTTCAATTGCTGATTGACTTAAACGAAATGCAGTGTTCGGAATTAAGATATTAGGTTAGGCTGCATTGGCACCTAATTTTCTTTACTTATAGCTTCCAAAATATTGGGCTTAGGCATAATTTTAAAACAATTAAAATGGCTTAAGCAGAATGTTCAATTTCTATCTTTAACGAAAAATGTGATTTTTTTTTGTGGGAGGGGGGGGGGTCATATTTACATATGTAATCGCAAACTACCATGATACTTAATTTATGAGCTTAGAAAAAAGTTACCGTCGGCGTAAAGTTACGATTGTCAGTTTAGTTTTTTTATGTAAAATGTTTGAATTAAATGTTTCTCGAAATCATTGTCGTCAAACTGAATATTTTACTTACAAAATACAACTAATACCTGCTAATAATGAACCATGTTTGGGGTATTTGATGTGCTGAGGACACCAGTCTATATTCACCAAATGCCATTTCTTCGAATGATGTGATTTGCCCAGTGCCATTTCGTACAAGTGGCATTTTCGTGTATATCACACACCATAACTTGGTTTCTCATGCATAGTAACCTTTTTTGATACTTTTTCATAACTGAATCGATTATTTCAGAGCGTAACTCCTACGGGTATCCATTGGACTTACGCCCTTTCTGAAATAATCGATTCAACTTTCAATAAATATTTCTCCATGTATCGTTGCGTTGTCTTTTGGTGGTTTGGATTTAAGTTCCTGATGATAAGAGAACTCTTTTAGAATTTATTTCCCAAAAGTCATCTGATACTTCTCAATGTGCGGAGTTTTTTTTTTTTTTTTTGATAAATTTCATTCTTCAATTTAAAACACCGTCGTGTTATATATATATAGGGATTTCCGGATCAAAACAGGAGACAAAAATTATTGAGTAGGATAAAGTAGTAAACGTTAAATTTTGTGTGGAAACTATGGGAGGACGATAGATGTCAAAAGCACTGAATTGCGAAATATATTGTCTACATTTGTTTCGGGGTTATAAGGAATCTTTTTTTCAGTGCAGAAATGCTTTGAGCTTCTGGACGTAAGTAACCAAACTTAACAAACAGAATTAAGTCACAGACATATGAAAAATCTGCTATAGACTATTTTTGGGTCACAATGTCGTTCTCTCCGTTTCATTTATTTTGCGGAATTTGTCTTTGCTTTCACCCCTTAATACTACTGAAACGCATTTTTTTTAATTAAAATTTTTTGGAAGTAAAAAAAAAAATAAATAAATGAAAAATAAAATCATTCATACCCTTCGTTATTTTGAAAACTAGGACTCAAAATATTTTTTCAAGCTACCATTTATGTGAAATACACCGCCAGCTCAGTCAATTCCAGCCGAGGACTGCAGTTTCGTGGCTATTAGCTCTGGCTATAGGGCAGTAACAGTAACCATTTATGTGTTTTGTTGAGTTTGAAAACTTGATTTATTGTTCAAGCTCTAAATCAGCACGATTAGATACAAAATACTGAATAGACAGACTTAATGATCCCATATCAAAAAGTAGTTGACAACTGTTTTTAACTTTGTCTATGAGAAATAATGTATGATGAGAGATGTGTCATAAATCTACCCGAGTAATTTTACAGAATAAAAAAAAAGAAACAAATGCGTTCAAATATTTTACTCTATGCTTCTTATCCATGTGTTCATATAGCACAATGGGGTTCGGGACGTCAGGCTTTCTGTTCATTGGTCTCGTAACACATAGAGAAAGAAAAAACTAGAACCTTCAAATTTACCGTTCTCGAAAGGTTTTACCAGTCTTAGTTGCGCTTAGTAAAAACTCATAAAAAATGAATCAAGGATTTCGTCTAAGTCAAAAATCTGTATCCCAATCACCGAAAAAACTTTCCGTTCACTTAATGGCGTGATAGAAGTGTTTTTCTGGTAAATAAAATACTACGCCAATTTAGCCAAAAATTCTTTTCTTTGGTTTCATTTTAGTTCTTACCACTGCTTTTTTTCTCACCTTGCCTGCTTTGCACGTTTCATGTTTATTGTTTTCTTGTTTGTTTCTTTAGATTATCTGTATTGCAATATTTTAATTTCTGCTCATTTATTTTTGCTGAATATGCACTGCATTGAATAATTATGCTTTTTCCCTAAGAGAAAAGATAGAAAATTTTAACACTAAAGATGCTTATTGTTAGAGATATTTATCAGATACATATCTTCAAAGGCTAAACTATCAGATTATTTCTGTTTCAAGTGAAAAATGGCATACATTGACAAAAAGAGAAAGCAGGTGAAAATGTTCCTTTGCGGTTCTGTGTTTCTTTTGCAGCACACTAGTGTACTGCAAAATAAAACAAATGAAAAAAGATTACTCGCTTTCTTTACGTTGCAGAGGCAAAATAAATCAATAAATAAATAAATAAAATAAATAAATAAATAAATAAATAAATAAATAAAATAATAATTCATTCATTAAGCTAAAACACATGGTATTTTCGGATTCTAACTTTCTTTTGCAGCACACCGTTGCGTTGTAAAGTAAAGCATACGCAAACAACATAACCCTCTCGTGACAAAAGCATTTAGTATGCAATATTCACTCATTTATTTAGCTTAAGATGCAGGATATATCTAGACTCAAACTGCCCCATGTAACACACCGATGGAAGTATTCACTCATTTATTAAGCTAAATATATAACATTTCTCGGCAAAGTAAAATATCCACTAACAATAGTACTAACTCTTTCGTAACAAAGGTAGCAGTTAATATTTTTTTATTTATTAAGCGAAAAGTACGCGATGTTTTCAAATTCTACCGGTGCGTTGCTAAGTAAAATATCCGCAGATAATATCATCCACTTTCCTTTCGTAGCTAGTGTGTACTATTCACTGGTTTAAGATAAATACAGCATCTTTTTTATTTTACTTTTCCTTTGCGGCACAGTTCAATTGCATAGTAAAACTCCCCCAAACAATATCACCCTTTGCCTTTCGTTAAATAGAAGGTAATATTCACTCATTTTATAAAGTTAAAAATACAAAATATTTCTGTTTGCCAGCGAAGTTTCAAAGAGAGAGAATCAGCTTTTTTTTTTTTTTTTCATGAATACCATTATAGAAGTTTGTTCAAAACAAAGTATGCAATTAGCTTCTTCGCTAAAACTCACCTTCTCTAATCTCTAAAAAGCAGAAATATTAAGTGCTCGGAAATAAATTCTTAAGAGTTTTAAAACAAAACTTCACTTATTATTTGAATTATTCATTAGCAGAACTTTTAGCTTCTAAAAAGTTTCAAAAAGCGTTAGAAAACATTGTTTTGCCACATCGTAATGATTCTAAGTTTGGAAACTTCACAAAAAATCTTGTAGGTGATTAAAAAATTGCCGAACTTTTCAACAACCAAAGTAACACTCATAATATTTCATACATTTAATTATTTATTATAAAGGGAAGAAAAAATTAAGTATCATAATTCGTAATGCTTTCATTGATAATTTCTTTGACTGTACAACATTTTAGTATTGTAATGCAATTTGCATAAATTATTTCTAAGACATACTGCATACCTTTCATTTGACCCAGTCATACTATACTTGCGTCAAAACCACTCATGAGTCAAAATATATTTAATGTTTTTCAACTTTTTCAAAAGCATCAAATTGGTCCTTACCCCCAAATCTTTTTAGCACCACTTTAGCACGCATAATTTTAACGCAGCACAACTTTTCTACACTAAAACGCTTATTTTCAGAAATGCACGCATTCGCACGATATCTCAAAGATTGTGTCAGAGAAATGAAAATTTTTTAGAGAAAAAAGAAATCGGTGACAAGTATTTCTTGTTCATTGATAGAGATTGCTCTTAACGAAACATTTTTTTTCCCCTTTTAAATCGAAAAAATACATCACCCATTTTTAACGGAGTTTTATTTAGTTATAAAATATTGTTTTCATGGAAAAGTTTTATTGACATGCCAAGGTAAACATGTATATTTATACGAAAACTCAATGAAGAAATGATAAATAACAACTCTTCACTTATAAAAAGAAACATCCCCCCCCCCCTTTTTTTGTTTGAAAGAATTACAAAATAAGAAGGCACAGAGACCTTTGTATGAAAATGTTTGGCTCTTCATTAATCAAATCATAAGTAATTAATGTGAAATGAAATAGCTCCCCTACATTTATAATGGCTATTTTTCCCAAATAATCTCAATGTCTAATCAGAAATGCTTTTTTATCTGCGAATAAGTTTGTCGTTTTGAGGTGATTCCCATTTAACGCCCAGCTATAATGCATACCTAAAAGAATTCTGATTACAAAGTTCAACATCCATAATGAAAAGATCTCTTTTGTGAAAGCTAAATAATTAAAATTACTTTTAATTGCTGAATCATGCAAATCTATCTAGATGTAATAGTTATCCGGTGTATGTAAAATAAATAAATAAAATAGTGAAATAAAAATTAAAAAACAAAAACAACTAATTTTTACCAAATATAACATTACAAAGTAAAATTAATGCAATTGAAATGCTTA
This sequence comes from Uloborus diversus, assembly GCF_026930045.1. Lineage (NCBI taxonomy): Eukaryota > Metazoa > Arthropoda > Arachnida > Araneae > Uloboridae > Uloborus > Uloborus diversus. The sequence continues at coordinate 116,351,649 of NC_072740.1, forward strand.
AAAACTGTTTTATCCTTTAAAAACTCTCAAAGTACAATTTATTTAGCTTACAGCTTACAGTTGCTTATTTTAATCAGCTACATTAAAGCCGCTTATGTGCGGCTATTATATTATGTATATAATTCCTAAACATTTAGATAAGCGGAAGCACACAACCTGAAGAATTTATCCTATCTCAATAATTTACCCACGATCCAAAAATAGAGAAGCAACATTTTGGAATCTCATCTCCCGGACTGACCACAAAGCAGCTCCGCCGTAGATGAATTTAAATAAATAAATTACTAAATAAAAAAAAACTCAATTTAAAAGATTAAATACCCCTTTAGCCCTTAAAAATTCTTCGAGTGCAATTTAGTTAGCTTACAATTTACTGATGCTCATTTAAATCGACAACAGTCAAATCTATTACAAATACATTATCTGTGTAATTGCTGACCATTTAGATACACAAACTCAAGAATTTCCCTATCTCAAATTTACCCACGGTCCAAAAATAGAGAAGCAATTTTTTGGGAATCTCATCTCCCGGACTGACCGCAAAGCTGTTCTCCCGTAGATGGATTACTAATTAATTTCGATAATGAGCCGTGCTCCGGATTCTGTTGCCTACCCGATATCCGGCCATTGCGTAGCAGCACCAACAAATCACTCGGTAGCGCAGCAAGAGATAGTAGCGGTAAATGGGGAGTCCAATCTATGTTGTGCAGTGTTGTGCACGCAACCCAGTTAAGCTGGTAATTATGAGGGCTGCGGTTCTGGTTCGGGACGCATTCGATCGATGATATACCTGGAAAAATGAGAACCCTTTGTGCAGACCACTGATTTAATCTCCGCTCATATTTCCCCAAGAGTAAATATGCACTTGCCTGCATCCTAACAGTGTTCCTTTTATTGCTGAATCTTATCTGGCGGATGAAATGATTTTAATATGAAGCCGTCATTAGTTAATTACCAGAGCATCATTTCAATTTCTGCTTTTAGATTAAATCATTAAATTGTTTAAAATGAGATAAAAGCTCCATAATGACTAAATCGAGTTGAATATTGCATCTTTATGAAAGGTGAATGAGCTTAAGTATTTAAATTAATTTTGGTAGGGTAATTTTCCGGATGTGATAATTTCATTTCATAGGACGTGAATTAAGCTTGTAATTCTAAAATTTGCCTGGAAAATTGGAGGATTGCATCACGAAAATATATGTTATGATTGCATTATTTTATTTTTTCAAAATAGTAATTAAAAATTTGTATGAAAAGTAGAAAAAAGAAAATACTAATACGAAGTTTATTTATTTCTTTGCTAACGTTATTTTTTAAATTACTTAAAAATATTTTATAAGAGCAGCCCTTATGCATTATTACAATATTATACAATATTACTCACATCACACATACATACACACATAATCTCATTTAAATACAATTGCAAAAGCTATAACATAAATCGGGCAATAAAAAAGAATTACTTTTCAGTTTTCTTTTCAATACTTTAAAATATAATGATTCTAATTTGTAGAATGGCTAATATTAGTTAAACATTTGTAAGAAGAAATCTGAAAGTGATTTTTTAAATCTGATATGCATATAAGGAATTGACAATTTTTTTACTTCCTACAAACAACTCCAATGCTACAAAATATCCATTAAGTACTTTTTAGCAGGAATAATACTCTAGCTCTTACTCATTGTGTTAAGCATTGCATGCAGGGAATTGATATATTTTACTTCATACAAAACTCAAACTCCTAAACAAATGGTTTGTGCAACCCTTTAAGCAAAATTTTTTTATCAAGAATAAAAACTATAGCTCTTGCTGTTTAAGTTAAGTTTTATATGTAAGGACTTGACATTTTTTACTTCCTACAAACGAAACTCAAATGCGAATATTTTGTGTAAAATACCCGTTAAACTCAATTTTTAGCAAGTGATAAAAACTATAATTCTTGCTGTTCAAGTCACCTGCAAAAGCCGTTCAGAAAGCTGCCGACTATATTTAGACTATTATCTTTCTAAATCCAAACAGATTTGTAAAACAGTAACTTTTCCATCAATCACAAAGTTTCCACCCCGTGCATGAGCCATCTTACTACGTTCTTGGTTGAATGCTTTCCGGAGTCACTCAGACATGCAAATCTTCCGCAACAATCTTACCAAGAAAGTTTCAGCATTCTTCTTTGCATGCTTGCAAACTTAAGCAGCTCCATTTTGACTTTCCCATTCACTGATGCCTTTTATAAAGCCATTAAAATTCAGAGCTCAACGGATTTCGTGGGGACAGATCATTTTGATCGAAAAGTCCAGAGGAACATTTCCACCAGCTTTCTCTTTCTCGCCTATCACGATATCTAACCTCCTGCTGTTGTCCGATTTTTAACCTTCGTTTTGCCATGCAGGCCTGGATGACTGCGACGATGAGTGCGAAACGAAATGTGGGGGTGAACTGCAAGAGGACTACGATGCTATGACAGCTTATGAGCCTCCGCGACCCCCCATGCCCCCTGTACAGCCTCCCCTGTGCCAAGAAGGTGCTGGGGGCCCTCTCTACCCGAAGCAGAACGAAAGGCCTGAAATAGTTCATAATCCTCTGCTTCTAGGTAGGTTGATGCACACATGTTCCCGTGATGTCTTATTTAGAATGAGGGGTTAGAAAGTGTTCTTAAAAATTAAAAAGAAAAACTTCTTTAAGTACTGTTTAAAATATATTAAACTGAACCATGTACGTTAGAAAAGAATGACACATCTATTGGTATAAAATCTCGATTTCAAAATAAAATGAGGCCTTCAGTGCAATATAATAAGGCTTTCGTGGCCGAACGGAGGAAGCACTTGCTTCGTATGCCGGAGGTCATGGATTCGATTCCCACCGTGCCATTTGTGTTACTTCTCTCTCTTTGTAATGATGATTCCATTCTGACTTGTGATATCTGGCCCTTGTAGGGCACAGTAAAATGCCTGCATTAAAAAAAAAGTAATATTTATTATAATTTCCCGTCAGTGGCAATGCGATGTGAAAAGCTATGCCGGAATGCACATTGGTACTACATAGCACGGACGCGGAAACGCTTCAGCATTAACAGACAGCAAAAATAGCGACTGTTTGATGCACTTATAGTTTTGTTCATGCTATCATAATTTAAAAATTACTACGTATGCGAAAATAAAATTAAAAGAAAAACAAATCATCAAATTCGATACGGATAATCCGGAGTTCCAGAGAAAAGGGAGCGAGATAAACGAGGTTCTACTGTGTTGTAATTCAAAACATCAAATAGTTTAAAAGACAAAACACAGCTCCCCCTCCCCCATTGTACCTGAATACTTACGTTAGAGCTTAATCCATTATTGCGCTGAAGGCCTCAAGAGTTTTTAGGAAAAAAACAAAATTTTAATGTTTGTTTTTTTTTTTCTTTTTCTTTCTTTCTTTCTTTTTTTTTTTTTTTGTTGAAAATATGTCTCTCTCCTCAATAATTTTGCCTTTTATGAATAAAAAAAGTAACGTATAAATAATTTTTTCGTGGGTCCTGAGGAACAGGACCCTCTATGACGGCATATCAATAGAGTCCACTTCCAGACTCAAAACAGAAGTGACCTGTTGAACCAATTTTTTCGAAAATGTTATTAAAACACTACTTGAAGACGATATAATAAATTATGAACGGGACATTCATTCCCATGAAAATTTAGTTATAAATCCTTGCGTTTATTTGCCTCTTTTTTCATTTATAATTCAACAAATTGTTACAGCTCAACAATAAATTTTGAGCAATGTATGTAATTCTTTCAGAGCAAAATTCAACTAGATCAGAGTATACTCACTTCGTTTCCCAAACGTTGTAAAATGGTTGTTAACGTTATGAACAACCATTTTAAAACGTTTAAACGTCACGATACCTGGGTAGGGACAAATCTGAAGAGGGAGTACATTAACAGTTTTCCCCCCCTCCAAAACTAAAATTTAACGTACTCTGAAAAAAAAGGAAGAAAATATTTTTTTTTTCTGTTAAACAACGAATTTCCGCTTCCCAGTCCCAACGCTTCTCCGCTTAATATATTTGTAAATCTTGGTCTGGAGATTTTTTCCCCACCGAATAGAATTTAAATATAAATTAGTCGTAAAATGTCATCTGTATTTAATGATATTTATCGATCGAGTAGATTTATCGATTATAGTGCTAGAGAAAAAAAAAAAAAAACTATGCAAGCAGGTCTGTCATTGGGTTATCAGTGAAGTCAATAGCCTCCCTGGCTTTGGAAAATTAATATAATTACACGTAAGTGGGCTTCTTTTTCTGTTTTTCAGTCAATTTACATTGATTATACACCCATTGCCCCTTCCTGGCCCCCGTGGGAAAATTCGAAATGACCGCCTGTATACAAGAATTAACAAACTATAATTAATGAAATAAGTAGGCATAGAAAAGCTAGGAAAAGGGTTCTTTTCCTTATAAAAAAAGGCCCCCCCCCCCCTTTTTTCGCACTTACTTTTTTGTTCATATTTTCTGAAACCAAAGATAAGAGGAAAATCTTTTTTTTATTAAATTTAGAAGCATCCAATTTCTTCTAGTTTTGTTTTGTTCCTTGAATAAAAAATAAATAATAAATAAATAAATTTAATGCAATTGTTGGCGAAAAACGAAACATTTCTTGACACACACGCTTACATTTTCCATCGACGCAACTTATTCTGATTTGGTTTTTGTATTCTTTTTCATACACCGACAATTTTCCCTCGTTTTTCATCGCCCGAAGCAATATCAACGTGGCGCTCCATCTATCGGAAAGGAATAAAACTATTTAGATTTTTATTAATTTCCCATCTTTTATTTCCTTTAAATATTTATCAAAAAACCCAGAATATTATTCCTCGTTAGTTCAATGCTTGGAGTTGAAATAAAAATAAATAATCGATTCTATCGAGTATTTTTTGTCCCTATGTCTTTATTTTGGACCCGAGTAAAAAAAATCAAAATATCCAATTTTTTTCTGTTAAAATATTTCAACGTCTTTCAATTGACGATGAATAAAATAATATTTGCTAATCCTATTTGCATAATTTAAAGCCAAAATGATCCACTGAAAGACTAATATTTAATTAAAAGTACCCGAAAAATAATTGAATTCGTAAAAATCCCATTCTTAATTTCATTACGAAAGAAAGATCGTCTCAATTGATCAGATATTCATAATAGTATGCGCGATGTTTCTTTAATATTCGTAAGTGAAAATATGATTAAGTTTCTGCACCACGTGATAGTAATATTTCTTAATTTTGCTGGTTTACTAAGTAGGAAAGATGTCAGGTAAATCAAATAAAGTTGTAATTAGACTGTGGTGTGAAATCCAAGAGCTCTCTGGCAATAAAGCATATAAATAAAGTTGGCGGAGATAAAACTCTATTAAGCTTGTTTTATAGTCTAGGGTAAGAAGTCAGTATAAATCAAGCTTGCACCGTTAACACAGCATGGCTTCCCGTGTAAACAATCTAACGCGCTTCCATAAATCGATGCCGGCCTCATTGCTCATGCAACGCATAGCAACGCTTTGGCCACGCCTACCTGCTCGCTGATTGGATGACGACTCGCGGCTCAAAGGACTGACGTCTTCGAATTCTTGGTCTTCCAGAAATATAAAAACCGCTTGGGAACTTGGAACTGCAAAAAATCTCGAAGCGCTGATGCGATTGCGTCGTCGCAGTTTCGATTTCAGTTTCTGTTCCAGACATTAACGACTTTTTGTGGAATGAACTGTTTATTCGGTTTGACACTGATTATGTTGCGTTTCGGAAATGATGTAACCAATGACAGGTTCACATCTAATACCGTTCATTATTTCACGATTATTCTAATATATTACTTTCCAGTCCGAGAATTTTCGTTTTGGTTTGCTTCGATTTCAATTCAGAACATTATATTTCATTTAAAGATGAACTTTCGTTCATTTAGGACACTATGCTTGTTTAAAGCTTGAATCCTTACGTTTAGTTTCTGAGGTTGTTTTATCATTTGATTCATCAACTCACAGTGAATTAGCAATATTTATGCTTTATTATAATTATAACTATTACTTTTCACTCCGATAATTTTGTTCGGTTTGTGTGCTTCGATTTCAATTCAAAAATGGTTGATCATCTAAAGATGAAGTTTCTTTCGTTAAGACTTCTTGTTTGTTAAAATCTCGATTCCTTGCGTTTATTTTTAGAGGTTGTTTCACGATTCGATTTTTAAACACGTAGAGAATTATCAATATTTATGATTCATTATTATTACATATTATTATTACTTTTCAAACCGATAATTTTCGTTTTGCTTTCTTTGGCTTCAATTCAAAAATAAGAGTATTTTTTAAGTTTTATTAGAACATCATGTTTGTTAAAAACTCGAATCCTTACACTTCGTTTTAGAGGGTTGTTTTTTTATTCGATTTATCAAGACGTAATGAATTATCAATATTTATTCTTCGCATTATGATTACTTTTCATTTCGATAACTTTTGTTTTGTATACTTCGATTTGAATTCAAAAATAATTGTTTACCTATAGATCGAGTTTTTTTCATCAGGACACCATGTTTGTTAAAAACGCGAATCCTTGCGGGCAGTTTTAGAGGTTGTTTTATGATTTGATTTATTAACGCGCAGTGAATTAGCAATATTTATGCTTTATTATATTATTATCATCATTTTTATTAAGGATATAATTACTTTTCATTCCAATAATTTGCGTTTCGCTTACTTCGATTTCAATTTAAAAAGAAATATTTCATCTAAAGATGAAGTGTTTTTCATTAGGACACCATGTTTGTTAAAAACTCGAATCCTTGCACTAAGTTAGAGGTTGTTCACGATTCGATTTAACAACACATAGTGGATTATCAATATTTATGCTCTATTAATATTATTACTTTTCATTTCGATAACTTTCGTTTTTTATGTTTCGATTTCAATTTTAAAAAAAAATCATCTAAAGATTAAGTTTTTTTTTATTAGGACACCATCGCTTGTTAAAAATTCGAATCCTTGCACGCAGTTTTAGAGGTTGTTTTATGATTTAATTTATCAACGTTTAGTGAATTGTCAATATTTATGCTTGCTTTTATTTCAATTGAAAATATTATATTTCATCTAAAATGAGACTTCGTTCATTTTGGACACCTTGTTTGGTAAAGCGTGAAACCTTGCTCTTAGTCTTAGAGGTTGTTGAAACCATGTTTGTTCAAAATTGGACTCCTTCCTCATAGTTTTAGAAGTTGTTTCATTATTTAATAAATTAGCATGCAGTAAATTATACGTTTTAATTTTTTTTTTTTATTATTGTTTGCGTTTTGTCCGTAGTACTTCTCTTTTTTTATTTTCACTTTATTTATTTATTTAATTACTTTTTTTGTTGAAATCATTTCTTTTTTTGGTAATAACTTTTGGTTTTGCATCATTTCTGCAGCTGTGCTCAGGAAAAAGTAATTTTTGTCAATGTAGCGATTAAAATTCGTTGCACTGTCTTAAAATGTTTAGAGCGATTAGCAGCAGAATTTTGATATTCAATCTGATTAAGAAATAGACAAGACTTTCTACTTCTTCAATTACCCCGAATAAAACCAAGTTTATAGTCAGTTTCAGAAGCAAAATTGGGCCATTTTAGATATGATTTTTTTTCTATTTTAAAACAAATCACAAACGTATGTGTGTTTTTTAAGCAAAGGAAAAAAAAATCATTACCTTTTGAAAATTATTGTTTTTTTTTTCTTTTTTTTTTAATGAAATATGTTAGCTGTCACGTATGGGTTCTTTTTTCCGTGACATAGTCCTATTGTTGAGACCAGATAAATATTTCTTGTAAAGTTCTGCCTTTTATTCATTTTATGCAATTTTCAGCTTTCAAGACGATTCTTATCAGAGAACTACACGAATAGGGTAATAATAATAATAAAAAAAAATTAAAAAAAAAGTGAAATATGCAGTAATCGAAAGAACCTATTGAGACATTTTTGGCACAAAAATTATTTGTCCTCATGTCCCCGTTATGGAGATACGAGGTCTCAATCTGCCGAAATTTTAAGAAAAACATCTAATTAAAAAACTTGGTGGTAAATTGGAGATACGCGATTTCACCGTCTGTATGTGGCATGAATTCATCTACAAAGCGCGTGAAAGATGTATTCCATTATTCACCGAAACTCGTTAAACTTGGGCGAGTTTTCTTAAAATTTCAGAAGACTTTAAAACCTTATACACGACAACGCGGGCACGAGTGCAAATAATTTATGCGTCCAGAAACATGTCTTACTATGCCCTTTTGATTGCTACTTAATTATTTTCATTATTAAATTATCGTATAGTTCCTTATTTAGATTCTACTTCGCTTCAATTTAACTGATTAAATATCACAGTTAATACGCTATACGGAACGCACGCACATCAGTAGTGAACTGCTGACGGAACGCTGTTCCGGTTGTGTTTTCCTAGAATCAGAAATTTCTTTTCACATAAAATTGATTACAACTCGGAATTCTAATTCTTTCCATTGGTATTTCGGTATGGGGGAGGGAGGCTTAGGGTCCCCCTCCCCATGTGTGCCTAGGGGAGGGGACCCAAAGCGGGTAGGCCCTCGTATTCCCCCCCCCCCCATTGTGTGTAAGGGGGCGATGCGTGCGCATGTCGTGTTTACATGAACACCCCCTAGTTTTAATCAGTTGCAGCGAAGCAGCAGTGAAGCGACATGGCGCAACCAGGCTTAAAATTTAAACAGTGATACATTTCTAAAAAAACTTGTGATTAGTCGAAGGCCAGCTTATTTTTTTGATAGTCAATAATATTAAGTTATTCTCACACCATCCACCTACAAACTACGATACTCATTTCGTTTGTTCCTTTTTTACTTCCTTTTACAAAAAAGGAAGTATTGTATTCGCGAAAAAATTTTCACTCAAAAATCGCCCTTAATTTCCATTTTGCTCACCCCCAAATGAATGTTGAGTTTTTTTTTCGATTCGACCACATGCGGAAAAGTGCCTAAGAATGTATAGACACGCGAAATATCCATTTTGACCATCACCGAGGTAATTACAACGACTTTTCTCGTGACGTCTGTATGTATGTGCGTATGTGTGTATGTGCGTATGTGTGTATGTGCGTATGTATCTCGCATAACTCAAAAATGGTATGTCCTAGAAAGTTGAAATTTGGTACATAGACTCGTAGTGGGGTCTAGTTGTGCACCTCCCCTTTTGGTTGCTTTCGGATGTTCCTAAGGGGGTCTTTTGCACCTTTTTGGGGGGAAATCATTGTTAATTTCGATGTAAACTCAAGTGGCGTTATAATTTGTCGGACACTTGGCGATATATCGCCAGTCTTTTGGTCGCCAAGTTTTGTCGCCAACTTGGCGACAAATTTGGCGGAGTTTTTTTTTTTTTCTTTGGTTTCAATTTGGCCATTGTTGGTGATATTTAGAGAATAAATATTGAATCACATTAAAATAGCGAATAATGGGGAAATGACATTAAATTGGAGTAAAAGGAAGTCATGTGATGCACACATCAGCTCGTTAAATTTAAGCTTACAATTATTGAAATAAAAAACGTGCCTTCGGGCAAAGCGTGTTTACGATTTCATCATATATTTATTTATAATTTCTTGATTCGTATGCTGACTTAGATTTTCTATTTCAACAGGATAAGTATAACTTTAAAAAGTTATTTTTTAGGATGGCCATTAATTAGCCTATAAATTTAATCAGTTATTTCTTTATGTTTTATAAACAAATGTGCTTACTTTAAATTAGATAAGTACAACTTTTTTTATACATTTTTTATAATAGCAGATAGCAAGTTAATTATTTTAATCATTTATAACTTCATATTTGATTGGCATAAGTACCGAATCACAATTAGTTTAGCTTACTCGCTTTGGGCTCCCTGGTAGGGCAAAGCGGGTTTTTCAAATGTTTGTAAAGTTTGATAATAAATAAATATTGGGTTTGAAATAATACAAAAATCACTTTTTATTTTGAAGTTTAAGAACCATGCTAGGAAATAAAACCGAAATTGCTACGATAAAAATCCAAAAACTGCAATTTTCGAGCGTTCCTCGAAAATTTTCCCGCTTTGGACCTCCCTCCCCTAGGAAAATTTTATCAATTCACACCAGACACACAGATATAATAGCCCAAGCTCCCGCGGTTAATCAAGGCTACCAGAAAAACCCAAGATCATGTAATTAATATTTCTTAAAATAATAAATCATGATATTAATGTAATAATAATAATAAATATTAATGTGTAATTTAATAATCTTAATATTAGTAAATCGCAAGGTCTATTATAAAATAATAAATCCTAATCTTAATATTACTGCATTGGGTCGGTTATTCATCTTAAAAATGATAAAATAAAATGTGGTCTTAGATTCAAAAATTGATCTCTCAATATCGACATCCTTGAAACGATTTCTTTAACAAAAAATGTAAAAAACCTCCTCTACAAGAGAAAAAAGTTTTTTATCGATAGGTTGAAGCAATAATATAAGTAGTACAAGATAGATAGATATTCAAGATTTACGATTTTAAAAAGCAAAATTCCTTTTTGCGCTAGAACGGCACCCGCCCCCCCCCTCTCTCTAGTCTCCCTTATGTGCATAAAAGGAACCTCTGTTCTATATTACTTAGTCCCCCCCCCCCCAAAAAAAAGAAAGTATTACGTTTTATCAGAAAAATTTTATTAATGCATCTTCTTCATCAACACAAAACCCAAGAAGTTCAAACAAAATCCTAAGAACTCAAGATCTCTATATTGAAAGCCCAAAATCTAGGGGGAAAACCCAAGCTCTGGTTTGATCCCACTGTCCGTTTGTTTATTTTACTATGTCTCTACATACTCTGTAAAGTACTTTATTTTACAATGATTGGCTTGATGCAGAGAAAATAGCAACACTGCTTTCTGCAATGTTATTACTTTCTCTGCATATTTGCATTTTTCAAGCAGGGAATTTTAAATTAATTATTTGATAAACTATTTCGACAGTTAATCTTAACTTTTTGTAAGCCGTGTGTAAATCTTAAAGCCATTCTCTGTATGAGAAGAATTGACTAAAGTGCCATCTTCATAGTTTTGCTCTAAAACCTACATTTTTTTTTTTTGGAATTGAAAATTTGCAAACTAGATGACGAAATATTATTAACAAAGAAGGAATTTACATCATTGACTAGAAATAAAAGCATTAAAAAAATTATTTGTTTGAAAAAAAAAATGTTTATCTCAAAACTTTTGCTGAAGAGTCTAGACTTTTTACACTCATCACATGCTATTTGGAATCACAAAGCTAATACGTTAGGGTCTGTGGAACTCAGCACTCATTTACTCGGCGAATCCGGAAAACTCGGCCACATTCTGACAGGATGAAAAAAAAAACCACGATAACCCGTTAGATTTGTAACACAAAATTAATTAAACAGTAGAAAAATATTGGTGCAAAAAGGAAAAATAAGGTTTTATAATTCACAAAGTTTCTTTTTCTTTCTTTCTTGAAAGCAAATAGTTGCTAACCATAATTTTTCTTTGACTTCGGAAAATTTGACTTATTTTTTACCCCAATTGATGTCATCTATCGAAAATTTTTAAAACATATATTTTGTCTGGTTAGGTAGATATATCAGAATTTTAGGATCGATTGACCTAGAGCGTTTACGAATTAATAATGGTCATTGCAATCAGCAGAAATGAAATTATACCACACCACAAACCCAAATCTGTAATGAAAATATGCTTTCTATAAATGGGAAGAATCTTGCCAGGAAACTAAGTGAAGCAAGAAAACAGTGTGGAAAGAAAATTGCATAAACTTAATACAATCTTGAAATGAGCTTAATTCAAATCACAATGATTAAGTGAAGGATCCGATTAATACCAACGTGCATGATTCACGAATCATAGAAACTAAATGATAATTTAGAAACAAAAAACCCTCGCGGAAGAATGCAACTAAGGAAAAATTCTCAAAAAAAAAAAAAAAAGAGAAATTCCCATTTTGTCGTACAGAATCTTTCATTACGGCATAAATCTAGCATTACTAATGATGAAGTAGTCTCTTACGTGAATTACTTCGTGTTCTTACGTTCAAAAATTCAACTACATCGTTTTCAAGATAAATCCCCAGTTGCGTTATGACTATTCTAGATTGACGAGTCCATAACAAGGACAAAACGCAATCTCTGGATGTCATAACTGAGCTGTCGGAAGATGCTTCTAACCTCTTCAATAAGATTTGGTGAGGCAACTATACTGTTGGGATTGGGACATAAATGTCAACATTTGAAAAAAGACTTATGGAATAGGTAATATGGAATAGGTAAGTTCAATTATTTTAAAATATGTGTTACAAATGTTTTAGCCAGTAGGCTAACGCTGATTTTTCGTGTACAGAATCGAACTTAATAAAGATATTATTGAAATAAAATAAATAATTTTAAAAAAAATGCTTGAATAAAGAGAGTTGAGCCAAGTAAATCGAAATTTCATTTATTTTTTCCTTCAAAAAGAAAAAAAAATCTTTTTTTATTTTTAAAAAATTTTTAAACCTGTAAATGTTTTAATTAATAAAAAGTTACTAAAAATTGGCACCACTGTTCATTACTTTTCTAAAGAAAAAAAGTGCCCTAGAACAATAAATCAAAAACCATTTTTTTTCTTTTAAAAAAAAGTTTACTTTTTTGTACCATAAATGCAAAATAAATAAGTAAATATTTATTTCAAATTAACACCACCGTTCATTTGTTTTGCCAATCCAATCAAGTATAGCATTCTTCCCAATCTCTTTCTTATTCCATAATCGATTTCTATTCTAATGACGGTACGCGTGTGCGAAGTAGTTCTGAATTATTTTCCAAAATTCGGACCTGACATTACTCATTGCAATCGGTTTCTTCTTCAGAGAACCCATCCCCAAAGCATCTGCAGTCTTGACGCGCTCATTTCTCAAACGGTTTGTTTTGTTTTCTTCGTAGCATTGCTGTTTCCCACACCCTCCCATTGACGATTGGAAAAGAAAATTAAACGAGTGGAAGGGAGAAACCAAAATTCCCTTTTGTCCCTACGCTCGAGCATGATGGGGAAAAATGTGATGAATGATCTAATCTTCATTTCTCCAATCTTTCTTACTAAATTCTATTATGTAAAATAGATTACTCGCGTGGAAGCTTCGGGTTTGAAATAACCGCTGCGTTTGAAAGAGTCCGACCTTTCCAAGCATTTGGCTATAACTCAGTAACGAATTTTAAAAACAAGTGCAAAGGCCGCATTAGTAGTTAATGAAACTACTATGTCTTCGGATTCTTATTAATACAGATCGATTTTTTTTTTTTTTTTTTTGCATTGGTTCGTTATTTTCTGCAGCGCTTCGGGTTCATTGGGTGAAAATGATTGTTGTGCTCAACACGCAAGTAAATTTTAGTTGAGTGGCAGCTAAGTGGGTTTTCGTCAGTAATTAAGGGAAGCAAAAATTTAGTTACGAATTGGCAACGATGAAATACGGTCCTGGTTGCACGCACGATAATCATGTAGTGGACGCACTCTCATAATGCTATTATTTCTTCGTCTAAGAAACAATAAAGCGTGTAGTTTTGTCTTGTCATTTTTCGTATAAACAAGATAATGAGGAGGAGGGCAGAACAACAACAAAAGAAAAATATATTTCTTGTTAGGATTTTTTTTTAATTTTTACACCCGGTTTGTTATCACAAGAAATTATGCTTGGTGAAATGTGTAACATTGTAATAACATTGCAAACTTTTATGAGATACAATGCAATGCAATGCGATTTCGGTAATACATATATATATATATTCGGTATAATATATATATATATATATATATATATATATATATATATATATATATATATATATATATATATATATATATATATATATATATACAGGGTGTTCCGTTTTAACCTGCAAGTCCTTTTTTTGCAACCGTTAGTCCTAGATGTATACTTCCAATTGCAAAAATGTTCAAAATCCGATACAGAGTTAAGACATTGAAAGTTTGAAGCGAAAATAAAAATAATTCAAAAAATACAAAATTTAACTTTTTATACGGGCCCTTGGTCCCCTAACTAATATTTAGAGAAATAATCTCCATTGAAATATATTACTGACACAAAACACTTGACATTTTTGCGACCAAAACTCAAGGAGATATTCCACTTCAAAATTTTAAGGAACCATACAGAACATGAGATTGGAACTTATCGCCCTTTCAGAAATAATGACAGATCGTCAAAGAAAAGCAAAGTATTTTTGTATACTTTGCATTGCTATTCAAAAATAAATAAAAATGTTATGCCGTGATATGCAAAAACACGCTAAAAAATCTCGAACACTTTGAAAAATTACACTCTATACACACATATAATTTCAAACACTTGTTAACCGTTATATTTTCCCCCCAAAGGTGTTATTGACGGCGAGTGAAAAGTGGTGTAAGTCAAAAACAGCTGCGTGTCATATCTCGGTGAATATTGGTCGTGTTAATTTCAAACTTTTTGTGTTGGAATATTTTTTAATGGAGATTAGGGCCCGTATAAAAAGCTAAATTTTGTATTTTTTGACTTATTTTTATTTTCGCTTCAAACTTTCAATATCTTAACCCTGCATCTGATTTTGGACATTTTTGCTATCGGAAGTATACATCTAAGACTAACGGTTGCGAAAATAAAGGTCTTGCACGTATATATGTGTGTGTGTGTGTGTGAGAGAGAGAGAGAGAGAAAATAATACAAAGCAGGCAAGAATTAATGAGCGTGCCGCATAAAAAAGTGCATCGAGCAATACAAGACAAAAGTAATAAGGCAAAAAAAAAAAAAAAAATATTGCGTAAAAATATCACGAGTCGAGAAATAATGTGGAAAATGTAATGTAAAAATAGAAAAAGTTTTGTGTAAGCATAATAGCAATACAAAGCAATACCTGTGCATTGCATAAATAAATTCCGAAAAGCAAGGTGATAATTTGTCATGTCGTACTCCAAGGAGTGAAAAATCTCTTCTGTAGTTGTTTTCTGATTAAAGACCTTGCAGTGATGTGGAAAACACATTTATCGTTTTAGTGTTCCTATTATCAATTGTTAAAATATGTGATGGAGCACTCTGACCCATCTTTTTTGACCCTGATCTCTAATGAACCTTGACCTTCCTTTTTTTTATAAGTATTCCTCATCTTGCAGGTTGTTGGGGAAATATCTTGCCTTTTACGTGATAAACTAAAGAAATAATAGAAGAGTATAATGTGTGCATTTGAAAATAAAAACACATAGAATATGCGATCTTCAAAATTAGGGAGGGAGGGGGAGAGCAGCTTGAAACTTTTTTTTCTTAAAATCTATCATCTTCATGCAATTCAGGATGGTTAGATACCTATTTACAAATCTCCGTGTCTCCTTTATACAAAAGTTGAATGAGCTCTGCTTGTCGATGTTTAGTTCTGTCCAAGATTTTTTTTTTCTTTTAATTTTATTTATTTATTTATTTTGCCCGGAGAGAACGTCATGTATGTATGTTGAAATCGTTGCAAGTTACTTGACAAGGATTCCTTTGTTCATTTATGTGCCAGAAATTTAAAGGGTTTAAAGCTGTAAAATCTGTACCTTCAGAACCAGAGCGACGTAAGTCCAAAAACTGCAGTTTTCTGTTTATTAGTTCATTGTATGTAGCAGCGTATTCCGCATAGAGCTGTGTGAATGTAAATCTTTTTTTAAAAATTCTTTTAAATTTTTTACCAGAGCTAAAAGAGCGCGCGTCCCATCATTCGCATGCGCCAGAAAAAGTTTTGCCTCTCTCCTTTAAAATTATCATAATGTGACTTACGTCCTTCTGGCTTTCTGGCTCTGAGGTACAGAAATAAGCCTTCGGTTTACGAGTTCAGCCACTCCATTCCTTGCCAATGCTCGCTGGTGTGCTAACTGAATTTCAGCTACCAGTTTGGAGGTAATCTTAGTTTCAAGGAGAGGATATCTGTCTCCAGCTCGGTTATGAATTATTCCAGGATGATGAGCCCATGTCAGGAGGTGAAACTGCAGTCTCTGGATCTCGTAACCGGGTTGTTGGAGTTACAATGTTAACTTTATGTTTAGAGAGTTGTTAGCAAGAAATGGCATCCATGATGTGTCATAAGTTTATGTTTTTAAGTGAAAAACTTCAGTGGGCGTAAAAAGACTAAGTTTGCAAAGGATCTGTAGGAAAATTCGACCCTCTGTAGCCACTAAAATCCTACGACACTTTTTTTTTTTTTAAATCAGTGTTGAAAACATACTAAAGTTTTCTAAACTTCAATACGATGGAAGACAAGATCTGTTAAACTTAAATTCCGTTGAAGATGATGTTCATCGTGATGCCCTCTTTTTGTCTTTGCTGATACATCGAAGGCGACACTTGAATAAGCAGATGAACATTCCACAGATGTAGCATGAGATGATGTGGAATGTAATAAAAACTGCCCATTTGAGTGGAAAGCCAAACTTTTCAATGTGCTTATACAGGATATTCATCAGTAAATTTTTGCACTGACTGAGCCAGATCTGGATCTTTGCTCCTAATATTTTCTGATCGAGGGTAATTAATTTTTCATTTCCTTAATGCAACACAATTTTGCATTGCCTAAATATTGTGTTCAATCCTTCACCTCGTTTTAGAGCTAGCAAATCAAATCAATCCCTGTATAAGTTGTTTAACCTAACAGAAAATGTTCAATCAGCTGTCCTTTTATTTTGTCGATAGTTGTGTTGTTGATAGTTTGTGCTGCCAGTCTTTCAAAAAGTTCATTTCTAACTTTCAGATATTTAGATTAAATTTGTAAACTATCAGCGTTTTGTAGCTTTAAATCCTATATTTTCCTTAGAATTAAATAATAATAATTAAAAAAAAAAGCATGAAAGGAGTGTATGCAGGGGAGGGTGGCTCAAAGTGAGTAAGTCGTCCAAAGCGGGTAGGCATTCGTATGCCATTGCATAGTATGCTAGCGGCGATGCATGCATATGTAGTGTTTACCCGAACACCCCCGAGTTTCAATCAGTCCCAGCGAAGCAGCGGTGAAGCGGCATGGCGTAACCAGGCTTAAAATGAAAAAGAATGATACATGTATTAAAAAAAATACTGAAGGTATATAACTTGTGATTAGTCGAAGACCAGTTTTTTTTATTATTTATTTATATTTTTTTATGGTGAATAATATTACGTTATTCTGACACCATCCACCTATAAACTACGATGGTCATTCTGTTTGTTGCTTTATTAAATTTAAGGTTATAAGAATTGAAATAAAAAACGTGCTTTCGGGCAAAGCTGTAGACAAGGCGGGTATAAGATTTAATCATGTATTTATTTATATTTTGTTGGCAAATGTACTGACTTAGATTTTCTATTCAAATAGGATAAGTATAACTTAAAAGTTTTATGTTTTTGGGTGGGAATTAGTTAGTCTATTAATTTAATACATTATTTCTTTATGTTTTATAAACAAATATGCTGACATAGATTTTCAATTTAAATTGGCTAACTTTATTATATTTTTTTATTAAATTGGCAGCTAGCTAGTCAATTAGTTTACTCATTTATAACTTCATATTTGATTGACAAATTTACCAAATCATAATTAGTTATGCTTACCCGCTTTACTCGAAAGGCTTACCCGCTTTAGACTCCATTTAAGGGCAAAGCGGGTTTTTCAAGTGTTTGTAATGTTTAATGATAAATATATATTGGGTTTAAAATAATGCAGGAATCACTTTTTTTTTTTTTTTTTTTTTTAAGATCACGATTCCTGCTACGAAATAAAATCGAAATTGTTCCGATAAAAATCCTAAAACTACAATTTTCGAACGTTCTTCGTTAACCTACCCGCTTTGGGCCACCCTCCCTATATACATTTAAAATATCGTTAAAAGCAGAAAAATAAGTCTAAAATAAAAGTCATTATTCATTAAATATTGAAAACATTCCAAAGTAATGTACGGGGAATGGTGTATTTGTCGGTTTCTGCTGGTGCAAACATTCATATCAGTTAACTTGAGAACTTGAGTCGTCGTCTGCCAATCTTGTCCTCAATCTTCAGCCTACATCCAAATTCCAAACTATCTTTGTTTTGTTATAACGTCCTTTTCAATTGCCCTCAAATTACAAATTGATTATGTTTTGATCTCAGCATCAGTTTTAAAACTGGAAAAACAACGATCATACCGAAGAAACGATCATTGTATTTCCAACCCAATCTGATACAAAATAATTAATTGCGATATTAGACACCATTATGCAACTTATCTATAATTTATCCGGACATGATCAAGAGTCTTGGAAATAATTACAGTGGGCAATGCAAAATGAGCATGGTCTAACATTAACGCGCAATCATATTTCCCCTGGGCAGACTGATTTATTCAATCAAAATGATTTTGAAAATTGATTTTGATTATAAGTTTGATAACCATCTCCTCAAATTAAATCTCCACCTTTGTTAAATAGCCGAAAGAGTCGATCAGTTGGAGAAAAGAAATGACATTAATGTAAAACTAGATAAAGAAAGAAGTTATCGTCCATACATCATTTTCTCGCATTGCGTGTTAGAATCAGCAAAAGGTACCATGTATAATGCACCTGCGAGTGTTATTTTTTTTCCAACCCAATACAACACAATAATAACACGCATAAGTTCTGTTACTTGCCGGCTCCGAGTAAAAAAGTTATTGTGCATGGCACGGAAGGTATTTTTTCACAAACGTTCTCTCACGCGAGGTTTTTGAATAAATTATTGTTATTTTTTATTAGTATAATTCAAAATGCTTTTTTTTCTTTTTTTGCTACATTTTCAAATTTTAGATTCTGACTGTTTTTAAAGATAAGTTTGTGTTAATTGTTTAGATACACTACCACTCACTAATTTCAATATACTTGGGAAAAGAGGGGAAATTCAGGCAAATAATGTTTTTGATGTGTATGTTTTCTTCAATGGGGGTATTCTTTAGTCAAAATACAATTTTATGACCAATCTCAATCTCATTTATTTGGTATTAATAAATTATGTACTTTTAATTACTCCGAAAAATGAAAAAAAAAAAAAGTATCAATTCAATATTTAGGAGAATGTGGAACAAAGCAATAAATACACAAATTCTGTGGTCAATGTGAATTACAAATACCTGAAACCATATTTAATATATTCAAAAGTGTATACTCATGAGAAACACTTCACTATTTATTGCATCTTCCACAAGCTGCGGGGAGGGCTTTGAAATGGTCCCGCATAGAAGATGTCAAATTTTGATTGCTCTCATGACTAATTTCATGCCGAATAATGCTTTCTCGCAGCTTTATCTTGGTAGCATATTTCTTAGAAGCAATTTTATACCCATTTTATGTCGAGAAATTCAAATGCAGGACTATTCCCAAATCCAATCCAAAACTTTTGTGCCAGATTTTTTTCTTGTAGGACTTGCATCTGATAGGATGAAATTGAGGGAAAATATCAGTATTGGACTTTAGGAGGGTCCCAGGGGGCCCGTTCTCTTTCCAAAGGGATAAAATTATTTTAATTACCCCATTAAAAGTCCATAAATTCATTTTGAAACAGCAAAAATCAAATCCTTTAAACTATTACTGTAAAAAAACGCGCAGCATATTTGAATAAAATAGCTTTTGTTTCCGCTTGCAGTCAGAGTCAGTGTGAAAGAATATATTTAACGGGTTTAGGATTCAAAGGTACATAAAATCGCGATCCGTTCAATAATTTTTCTTTGATAGAACCGGTAACTAACATTAAGGGTGCCTAAAAAACATTGTAAAAGAACTTATACTTATGGAAAGTTGTATGAGGTGGCGATTTTTAATTTTACTCTTATGTGCCCCCTGGCCCCCTCCAAAATTCTGTACTCGCCTTTGGGAAGATTACTTTTCCAAAATCATCGGTATTCACATCCCCCCCCCCCCACCATGTGGGGTAAAACTGTAAAGTGGTCGTCATTCAACACTTCTTATTTTTATCAAGAAACTGACAAATGTGTTTTTGAAAACAATTTCCCTCTTTCAAAAATTATAAATCAAACTGAACAAACCTCACGTTCAAGTCAATTTGATTTCTCAACTGATTCCTGTTGTTGAAATCGTAATAGTATTTGCTTAGGTTATAGTTTTTTCCTACATTACGCTATCAACTAAAGTTGCATATGCTTTTCTTCAGACTTTAGGTCTTTAATTTCAGACTATGCTTTCTCTTAGAATACATATCAAAACCATTGTATTAGCATATATAGTTTTGATGTGTATTTTCAAAGAAAAAAATTTCTTTCGATTCTATAATTATAAGAATAGTAATAACTTCGTTTAAAATTGCTGTTCATAAAATCTTTTGCGAATAATTTTACAAAGCAGAAATATACTTTAAAAAAAGGGAAGGGGGATCATTTAGAAACTTTTACTTTTTTACTTTAAGCCGACACAACGCTTCAAAATTTATACAAAAAATCAGTCTCTTTAGAAAGTTAACATTTTGCTTCACCCCACTCAATCAATTTCAGTACTACCCCTCTAAGTGAATCAAAGGATAGTCCGAACAGAACTGCACTTGTGCTTCATTAGCGTAATTACAACAGCGATTGCCATCAAAATGAAGAAAAAAGTATTGAAATGCTTCGCTGATTCTATCAAGGGTGGAAGTTTAGGAGAAGGTTTAAAATACAGATGGCGCTAAGCGTCCACTTCTCCTCACTATCATTTGATATACCTGGTACATTTTACTTAATTACTAAAAAATAATTTGTTGTACTTTTGCTAAATAGCATAAAGTACTTGTAGAATTCTTGACGCTAAATTTACAAGCTAAGAATTTACATTAACAGTTTGGTTCAACTATTATATGTGCGCATTCCCTTACAGAGAGCAAAAATTCTTTTCAATAACAGATTGTTACGTAAGATAAAAAATCGACCACATTTTTTAGAATATACTTTTTATGTTTTGGTTTTGTTCAGACTGGTTACCAGTAAAGTTAATTAAAAAAAAAGAAAAAGAAAACTTAAAAAAAAAATTTTTCTTATAAAAACGAAAAGGTATGCTTTTTTTTTAGTAGTAGTAAGGAGGAGAAATTTCGAGAATCATATGTGTGAAAACTAAGTTCGAGTATATAGTTAAGAAATTTAAAAATAATGTTTTTTCGTTTTGTGATCCAAAGTCGCCAGCCTTAAAATATATAACAAAATAATAACCAGAGAGCTTCATAAAGTTTTAGAGCAAATTCCACTCCCACCCCCTCTTTTTGTATCATGTTTACTGCGTCTCAAGCTGGATAAAAGTTTGTACCCTAGTCATCATCAGAAGTAGGAAAACCAAATTATATGATATTAAAAATTTTAACGTAGATAATGATTCTCATTGTGTCTGCCCCGAAATTAAAGATTCATGATCGCTTGATTTTTACGAGTCATTGCTTAATATAATGGCAGTAAACCCTATGCTTGGAAAAGTGTTCTCCGACATTTATATTATAAAACATCTACAAGCTAACAAATGTTAACTGCTAAAGCATACTTATGGCAGTTAATCCTGACCATAAGTGGTTATTAACTTTAAAAGTGTAAGCACGAAATTGAAGTTTCTATGTTGTCTCCAGAAACACAACGAGGACGTCCAAAAAGGGGGGAAAGTGGGGGATCAAGCCCCCCCCCCCCCGTAGAAATGAGAACTTCCTTGCTTTTAGTGGTTTTTTCTTTGCACAAATGTATACAAATTTCTTTTCCAGCCATTAATGAATAAGTTTTCAAAAATGTCCAATTTTAATATCCCTAATCTGTACTGAAATCGGTTTGATTCATACACATATACACCATACGTGCCAATGGCATACGTACCTAAGGGGTGCTTCCCCCTCCCCCCCCCGCCCAGGTACAATGGCACGCCCAAATGCCAGGAGGACACCACAAAGAGTGAAAGATCAAACATCCTCCTAAAAATTTCAATGGAGCAGTCTGTGCCATTCTTCCCCCCTCCTATGAACACATTTGCATACATTTACTTGGCATGCCAATGTTTTCTAATCGTTCACTAGCATAGCATTTCGGAGGTGCAAAAACTAGGATTGAAAAATATAGCAAATTATCTGTTCCTGTAAGAATCTGTTGTTATCTGCAAATTATCTGTTCCAGATGGAATTTACAAGGTTTTTTGAAAGCTTCTTTAACTAGTGAAGAACGTCTTTAATCTATACATATAATAAAATAAGATGTTCCAAATAATGAAGTCAGAAGTTCATCCAAAATGTCAATCAATCATCAAAACGCAATCGAGACGCGCTGATTTTGAACAGAGGTATTACTTCATTTTCTAGCGTTTACACGCCCTCAAATCTATTTAATTTTCTGCCCTCCTTTCTGAAATGTATTTAAATAATGTTCTCATGGATATTGATATTAAGAATTATTTCAAGAGGAGCGATATTCTTGTGTAAACAAATGGGGTGCTTTTCAGCTTTATAAACATTATAACAGATGGCGCCACTATGACATATTTCCTCTCTTAAAGTTATAAACCTGTTGAATATAAAGTTTATGAACACTAATTTTAAAACGTTTTATACCAGTGAAAACCATTAGTTCGTAAAATTGAATGAATCTGCAATGCTTAAAAGCGAAATAAGATTTTAAAGACAAAAAAAAAAAAAAAAAACGCTTAATCACGGGATACTATAGGTTTTAACAAATTAGTATTACAAGATCAATATAGAAAAATTTTTGAAACTTCAAACACCAATGAGAATGACATGTTTTTTTTTTTTTTAATTTTCGGAGAAACATGCTTGCGTCATTGTTACTGCAGCATTTTATTTTTTGATTTGTCAGGAAAAAAATTGCATTGAATGTAAGCGATGATAAATGCTAAGTACAACAAGTCATTTCACTTAGAGATCGAAAAAATTATTATCAAGCATGTAGGAATCGCACTGATTGTTAACATGAGAAGTGATTTTGACTTCGTCAAAATACTAAAATGCAATTTCTAACGGAACAACTACGTTACATTATACGGAATGGTAAAGCTCAAAAATTACAGTGCAAGAGGCCACCGAAGCTATTTTACCAGTTCTATGGGAATAAATATTCAAGTAAGGAATGTTATGATCCTCATCCCACAAGATGGTATAACCTGTAATCAGCACAAAAATGCTCAACACACGATTAATTTGTGAGTGTGTTGACTGTTGATCATTTTTGCACTGATTAAATGAGCTCCTCTAAAGCGTTGAAATAGCTATTCGCTCCATTTAGTTGTCGAAATGTAACTTATAATCGTTTTTTTTCCCAGAAAGCATTTCTGATTATTTTTTATTTATATCCGATATAGTATTAATTGAATTCTTTTAGCTACAGTCAACATAAGTGACACAACTCAAAAATTACGGAAATCATTGTGTAAACATAAAATTATAATTTTGTGCTTGTTGTAGTATCAGAGAGTAAATCAGTTAAAAGCAGTATTGGATTTCCTGGATTTCTCTTTTGCTGTTTTTTTTTTAGTTGCGTCCTTTTTTTACGAAAGTGTGTGATATGTACTAACATTTAAATCTTCGACAATTGATTAATTTGTTTCGTAATTTCATTGCGATCCATAGCATTCAGTTCTGAGCAAGTTATGCATTAAAAGGAGAATTGAATGGTTTAAATAACCGCTGCTTTTTTTTCGAACTAAACCGTCATCAAAATGTTATAGTAAAAACATTACTTTATCTTGCATGATTTATTGTATCGCTATTTTTGTACACTTTCTTCAAAAATGTCTTTTTGATTATTTTAGTTGCAAAACAATTCAAAGCAGAAGATAACTGAAAGTCCACACCACATCACAAATATAACAATTTAGGCTGCTTAGTTCGCTTGTTAGTTAATACTGAAACCGAAACACCGAGTTGAGTCTTATTTTAGTTTGATTTACTGTTATTTTAATTAATTTAATTGGAAAACAATTCAAAGCTGAAGATACCTCACAAAGATAACAACCGAAGCTGCTTAGGTTACGTGTTGCTGTTAATTACTATAACCCGTTGCGTCTGCAACAACACTCAAAGTGCTAAAAGAACATATATTTCCACACATAATTTGTATTGACGGTAATAACAGCGAAGCACTGAGGGTGCTCTTATTTTAATTTGGCTCACTGTTATTTTAATTGGAAAACAATTCAAAGCCGAAGATACCTCAAAGTCACCACCACATCACAAACATAGCAATCGAAGCTGCTTAGGTCACTTGTTGCTGTTAATTACTATAACCTGTTGCGTCTGCAACAGCACTCAAAGTGCTAAAAGAACATATATTTCCACAGATAATTTGTATTGACGGTAGTAACAGCGAAGCACCGAGCTCGTAAATCAGAGGAGAAAAATCGAAATTAAATGATTGTTAACTTTCGCTTTAAATATCGGCAAAAGTAATAGAAAAATCTACGGCGATAACAAACCACGATGGTTAAGCTTGCTAGGAGATTGAAAACCGGTTTAAAGCACGAGTGCTCATTTGAAGACAATGGCCGCCATAAAAAAAGAAGCTCATTTGTGATAAAGCGCTCTTTTACCACACATCGTTAACACTAAATCTGATGGCGAACATGTGTTATTTTGACTCTTAATTTGTTTGATATTTATGGCTCGATTGTTTTGTACTTTTTGGTGGGGATAATTTGACTTCGTTTGAAATGCTTTTGGTTGTTCATCGCCACGCGCTGGTAACAAATGTCCCAGTGAAAGTGCAGAATAATCTGTTTTTGGAGATTAAGATGTAACATAAACGGCAGGCGTAACATAAATTACTTTTTTATGGACTTAAGCTAAACTTATCATTTAGCTCACTATTATAAGTGATTCTTTGGATGTTCAGTTGAGAAATTACTTCTTTTTCGGCACATATATATATATATTTTAACTTTTTAAAGGTATTATGATAGTTGTCACTATTAGCGGCAATTACTTTTTTCTTTTGCAATCTTTTAAAAAGCTAGTGAAAAAGTGGACTTAGATTTTTTTTAGTCTTGCGTATAAATTTTCATACTTAATGAAACATTACATTTTAACGCATCAATTTTATTGCGAATTTCTTCAGGAAAATTTATGAAATTTGATAAGTGTATTTCGATTGTAGAAAACTATTGTAACGCATGGAAGCTCACTGGAACTTCATCCATGTACTTGGTTTCAATATTATGAGAAGTTTTAAGTATTAGGTTGAGTTTAGACAATTTACGTATAAAGTAGATCCTACGTTTCTATTGTTAAATACTAAACTCCATGGGTGCAACGAGAGGGGTTTTTTTCGGGAGGTCAACCCGAGAGATCTTGTTTTTAACACATCGTCGCTTGAAATTAACAGTGACACAACTCAAAAAATACCACAAATAAGATTTTTCATTGATAATACTTTTAAAAAATTGATCTTTTATACGAAATAAAGACACAAATCGTAGATAGCAAAGTTGTAGGTAGATGGCAAATTTGATTAAAATTTGTAGGAACCCCTGAAATGCTAGGGTTCCTAGTCTTTAACAGAAGAAAAAAAAAAGAAGAAAAAAAAAACGATTTATCAGTGACAATTGATTTTTTCTATTTCTAGAAAAGGGCAATTCCACGAAAAGTGTTCTTGACCCACCAAATTTTTTTTCATATAATATCGAAACAAACCTTATTTTTTGACAAAAAAATATCTACACTTTTCAATTCTAGCATCAATATGACGTTTAAAATATTTTTACCTAAGATTTTTGCCTTATTTGATAACATTTATACGAAATGAAAAAAAAAAAAAAAAAAAAAAACGCATTGTTAGTGAAATAAATGTAAGAGCCATTTTTTTTTTCCTTAATCATTCATATTTTTCGGGAAAAAACTATCAAAAATCATGAACACAGATGCTTTACTATAATTATGTCTCATTTTTTTTAAATAAAGACTTTTGATAAGTTTTTAACTCCCCAAAATTTGCAGGTCACTTTTTATAGGTCACACACGTAACGCAAAAGGAACAAAAGTTATCATCCAAAGTCAAATTGGGGGACTAGAAGAAAAATATCTCATATCATAAATTAACTTGATACATAATACCTGTAAGCAGACTTTCATCTTCAAACATTCGGCAGAAAATTTTTCACGAGGCTTTGTGAAAGATGTCACACACGTAACGCTCCTGAATAGTTTTCATTATAAAACCAATTTTGCGGAAAAAATTACTTTACATGATTCAACTAAAAATATTGTTATCTTGCACTGAAACCAAGACTCAATGAGTGTTAAAAAATAATTAAAAGTAATAAAAAAAATAAATAAATAAATAAGTAAGACTTGTTTATTTCATACCCAAAGAGCAATTTAAACTAAGTATTCGCAGTCTACATACTTTAAGATCAAAAGTACAATGTTCTATTTACCTTAAATTGCATTAATATTTTTTGATAATTTTTGGCTTTGAAGAAGAGAAGTGAACAAATTCTACAGATGATTTAAAACATTACAAATTGTTTTAAACCACATAAGTAAATGTTAGAAATTCGTGATTGTTTATAAGCTTGACATTACTATTAAATTCGTAAACAAATAAAAATTAGGTTCACTTCATTCTTTGTTTTGTGAATATATCCTTTCAGTTTAAGTATTTACTGGCTGCGTTGCCCGACGTTGCACGGTCTACCTCAAAAATATGAGTTTTGTCAAGTGACGCATTTTCAACAATCAGGCTTAAATAAAAGAAAAAAATAGTATAAAACTTCCCGTCAATGTGTAGAAAAGAGCAATTTTATGCTTCAAAATTTAAATTCAGACGTCTTAGGCTTTTCTTCTTAATTCAAAAAATATTATCGTTGTTTATAATAGGCCTCACACTATCCGGTTTCACGGATTTTCTGTCAAAAAACTTCTAGGGGGAGGTCGACCCCCCATAAAGGGCGCGAAAATATCCCTATGTGAATTCTTGAGCATCAAAGGATCTATGTGCCAAATTAGGCAAAGATCCGAAGTAAACTAAATTTGAATTAGGAAAATCCCCATGGGGGGGGGGGGAGAGTCATAGCCCCTCCTCCCGAGGAGAACAAAAATCTCCATGTGAGTTCCTGAGCACCAAAGAACCTCTGTGCGCAGTTTGGCAAAGATTCAACGCAAACTGTGGATTTTTATTAGGAAATCCCCCTCAACTGTGTGTGTGCTGCACGCGGTCACACACGTAACGCTAATAAAATATTTTTTATTGCTATTGTATGAGTTGTAGAAAAAAAATATTTATGGAATACTTACTTGGTATACTTAGACACATGCATAAAAAATACTGTTCATTTACCTTTCAAAACTTCACAGGAAATTACAAAGTAGTATGAGGTACAGCTTATTTTCAGATTTTCCGAGTCACACACGTAACGCTGCATTTAAAATTCTATAAAAAAAAATTTAGAATGATCCTAGGAAAATAACACAGCCAACTAGAAACTCTTGCATATGTTCTGTAACTCCAATAGAAATTATTAAGAGATGTTAAAGAAAAAATATCTAATTGGTTTTTATTGTTTTTTGCAAAGAAATGGTCTCAAAAAGTCACACACGTAACGCTGGAATGGCCTAAAAAGAAGGAAACTAGATTTTTCTTTTTTGACTTAAATCAAAAAGTGGATTTAGGAAATTTAAAAACAAGAAGCCAATTTAAAAAAAAATGTTTGTAATAGCAGTTGGATAGTAAATGAAAAATTAATGATAAATTTTCAATGCCATCGTGTTGGTTGGTTTACTGAGCACTTAAAAATATTTTCTTTATAAAATGGGAACTAGATAAAGAACTCAGATATTAAATTCGGTTCGCCAAATAAGGCCATTTATACCAATAAAGCCGACCAGCCCTTTTCTATGTAGGATAGCTACATTTCCATAGATCGTGGTTTTATTAACTGTCATCAGAAAACCTTACTGATGATAAAGCATTTTCAAAAAGCAGTTTGTAATCAAAAAAGTGTCGCAACAGTTATTACAAAAGAGTCTTGACAAAATTGCCTGATATTATTTTATAGTAAATTTTGTTTCCTCATTTTTCAGTAAAGTTTATTAGCAAATAAGTTGTTAATTGTTTTAGAAAGCTTAATTTATGTAATTGACAAATTAAAAGAGTAAAATGTCTTTCACCATTTTTCCTGTGACTTGATCACCCTAATGGCATAATTAGGTTTTTGATGTTTTTATTAAGATACTAAAGGATCGGGTGGAGGATATAATCCTGTGCTGCGTATACTGCACATATGAGAGCGAACTATGCGCATGACTGACAGGGGAAAAAAAAAACCCTGGGGAAAAAACACTTTATCGGTGTTCCGAATGTGACAATTGATCTTTTTCCCTTCTGTAGAAGTAAATACGGAATTTTTGATAGTGTGTTTAACTTTATCAAATGTGGTTTAATTTGACAGTATTTACCAGGAAGTGATTTCCTTGATTCTAGTAAGTCAGCTGGTGTATTAGTTTCAGTACAGCATGTTTCATTACTTTCAAATCAGTATTTACCGAGAAATAATTTCCAACAAAAGGATAGCTGGAAGCTGTTTTAAAGGTGTGTTTAGAACTTATGTTACCACGCAAACAGCTCGTATCTGCCTGCAATAAAAAAAATCTCATAACACTGAAAATAAGGGCTGGACTGAGCTCCCGTTATCTCACATGCAAATTAAGTCCTGGTACATGGATGTAAAAAATGAAAATACATAAATAAATTCTTAAACTGTGTAGTATTATTCAAAATTTCTACTCATAAAACATGAATGTGAACTATGAACAATAATAAAACATAAAATCTTATCACGAATTTAACAAAATAATTTTGCAGATGCTCCCTCCTATGATGACCTTTTTCCTCTTCTTTTCACAACTTATCACATGGTGGTTCAGGGGAAAAAAAAGATACTGAGACGGCGAAATATTTTCTCTCTCAACTCTTTTTTTTAAAAAGTTCATCCTTGCACTAAATCGAAGATCTCGTGTGGTACATTATCCCATCCATTCTGCAGCGATCAGAATTTCCCATTCTCATCCCAATTTTCCACATTTATCTCTATGCTCACTCAATCACTGCATTCCTAATGAGTCAGCTGGTGTATTAGTTTAATCTTCGAGGGAGAAGAAAATTATACCTTTGCTTTTTCTTTTTCGCCGAACAGAATCAGTGAAAAATATTTTAATGACTTTAAGTAAAGCGATTTTTACGGAAACAAAGCGAAGTTTTCGATCAATGCTTCTCTTGAAATCGTTTGTGAAAACGCATTAGAAGGATGCTCAACATTACATTAATGCTTTTGCAGCTAAATATGAGGCGGCGAGGTAAGATTTTCGAGGTATTGACAATTGATCTGAAATAAATGTCTTAGGTAATCTGCGAGTTGCTTTTGAATGGTATCTGCCAATAATTCATTAGCGGGAAAGGAATAGCTTACTAATGAATAGGAGAGAATTAAAGTAATGGTCATTACAATCAACGAGTTTGGAAAGTTTTGAAAAAAGATTGATTCACGATTTGTTGGAATGTGTGATGGGTTCATTTGTATGTTTTAACGATAAGAGAAATTCTGTTTTCTTATTGGAAGGAGTTTTAATCATGGTACCTTTTCTTTTGTATTTTTTTATTGCTTGAAATGTCCTAAGCGAAGAAAATAGAATTTGCATCCCAACGTGTGTATGCTTAGAAAAAGAAAAAAACTTACACATTTTCTTAGAAGGAAATGATTGAAGGGGCTATAGCATCATTAATTTTTGTGTTCATTTAATTCTTTATTTGCGAATTTATGTTGTATAGAAACGTTTGTTTTCTATTTGGAAGAAAGTTTCCTATTTCTATATCTGTTCGTGTATCGCAAATAAGTGTTCTATTCGTAAAAAGTTTTAAAATTATCTATCTATTCGTCTATCGTAAATAAACGTTTGCTTTCTATTTGTAAAAAAGTTTCTATTCGTCTATCGTAAATAAACTTTTGCTTTCTATTCGTAAAATAGTTTTCTAGTTATCTATCTAGTTGTGTATCGTAAATAAACGTTTGTTTTCTTTTTCGTAAAAAAAAAGGTTTAACTTATCTATATATTCGTGGTGTCAGAAATAAACGTTTGTTTTTTAATTCGTGAGAAAGATTTCTATTTTTTAATACCTACTCGTGTATCGTAAAAAATGTGTCCTTCCTATTCGTGAGAAAATCTTCCATTTTAAAATGTCTATATCCATGGAATTTTTTTATTTATCAGTTATAAATTTAGATTGAAATTTTTAAAAATCGGTTTTTTTAAATTGTTAAGCAGAAAGGTCTTGAACTTGCGACGGTAAAAAGTAGCAAATTAAAAAGTCAATTTGCTGTATTACACTGAAGATATATATTTCTTTTTTAACGTTTGCTGTGTTAATAGAAAGGCTACATGGATGTATCAAAACCAGCAGCTTTTCGGCATTCAGTATCTCTGCCATTCTACGGAAAAGCGGACCTTTTTTCACACACGTAACAGATGAATTTTTAATTTTAAAGTGAGTGATTACCAACATTTTTTGCCTAAGAAATCAACCGTGTTTGTGGGATTTCTTTAGAAATAAAAACCTAATTAGTACATTTTTAAAATATTGCTTTTGACGCGAAACATTGAGATCTTACGTGAGGGACATAATTTCTGATTCGCTGTGGAATAGCCTCTTACTTGTTTCTTTTTGAAACCAACACTGAAAAATAACTAGTAGGAAAAAAAAGTGTATAATTAATAAATTTGCAGCAACAAGTTCGAAGGATATATTGCTAGAATCATGAACTCCAAAAGTGTGTCCCACGCGTGACCAGTAGACTTCATTAAAATTGCCCATTAAAAAAGAAATTGAGGTAAAAGTTTAACAAATCACACGTATTTTCACTGGCTCAACAAACTTTTAACTTTCAGCCCTTATTAATTTATATACACAATGAAATTATAAGGAAAGTTTAGTCCAAACTATCCCACACTTGACCGTGAAATCATTCATCTAAAGGGGAAACTTATGCTCTTCCGAACCCCCACTATGCTCGCCCTCTACTTCATGGGGAGTGTGGTGTGCGTACATTGTGTACGAATAAAGTGAATAAATAGTTGAAGGAACAGTTTTCTTTCAGAAAAACAGAAAAGTTTACGCCAGCAAAGGTAACACTTTATTTATTCTGAGATTTTTGTGATTATCCCCTCTTCAGGGAGCATGTTTGAAAGTTTCAAAAGAAGGAGAAAAAGTAAGTTTTGATCGTCTTATCAGATGAGTGAGATTACGATTAAAGACTGTAAGCGCTGATGCGCTCGATTCGTTTAGTTAGAAACACGCTATTAGCGAATAATTTACATTTCTCGAAGAAAAACTTTTTTCTCCAAGTTTCAGTTAATCGCTCAGCAACATCATTCTTCCGAAGATTTCTTCATGTACCACACCCATTCGTTTCACAAAAATCGTTAAGCAGTGCCGAAAATCGTTAATTCTTTTGACAGTGTATTGCGAAAAGAATTGCTTTAGGCTCTTAAGTGAAGTGCTTGCTGCTATCAGTCGTGTTTAAGAAAAATGATTTTTAATTTAAAAGAA
This sequence comes from Uloborus diversus, assembly GCF_026930045.1. Lineage (NCBI taxonomy): Eukaryota > Metazoa > Arthropoda > Arachnida > Araneae > Uloboridae > Uloborus > Uloborus diversus. The sequence continues at coordinate 116,383,250 of NC_072740.1, forward strand.
AAGGGCTTCTGTAATTAAATTTATCAATAGATGTTTATAGTAAGCTTGCTTAGTATGTTTTTAAGTTGAAGTTTTCGGCGCTTGTGTGTAATTAGTTCATATTCAAGCGGCGAAAAATATAATAAACTGAAAAAAGCGTTCCGTTAAATGCTCCCTTTTAAGGTAAGTACATGTTTTGGATGCTGAATTTGAAGGTAATTGATAATTATTTTAGTCTTACTCAAAAATTAAAGCAAATAAAGAGAATAAAAAAGATAAAGACAGATTATGAAAGAATTTTTAGATAAATATACTTTTACCTTCAGAGTTTCTACGAATAATTAATACATTTTTTAAAAAAATCTCATTATTCAGTAATACGTATTATGGAGAATGTCTAATATTTTCCTGCTTAACTTAGTAAATGGAAAGGCTACACTTCGTAGCTTACTAATCAAATATGACCGCTGAAACATACTCTGAAACAAATGCTTGTGATTTAGTAGCATTTTCGTTTAAGAAAATACGAAGTTAGAAGTGTCAGGTCAAGAGAACATTGAGTTAAAACGTTTTATCGCTTATTTCAATACCGAAAAAGTATTCGTCATCCATCTTGAGCAACTAATTAAAGCTTTCAAAAAGAGTCGTTACGTCATATATTACTATTTATTATTGTTATTGCCATTATTTTTTAAATTCTGTAATGTATATTTGCACTAGCGCAACCAGAAATTACCAAAGAGGAAAAAAATCACGATTTTCTTACAAAAAAAAAAATCATTTAGTTTTGGCATTTTAAAACCAGACCCGTTATTTCTTACTTTTAAAACATGGCATTTACTGTTAGTACTAGCGCAGCCAGAAATACCTTCTGGAGGGGTGTTTTGATAAAAAAATACCTTTTTTTTTCTTTGGATCAAAACAGACCTTTCATATGTAAACTACCGTATTAGAATTCGCATTTATGGTAAAACCAATGCCTCTGGGGGGTGTTTTTACCCCCAAAACCCCCTCTTCGATGGGCCACTGACAGGTTGTGTAAAATCTTTTTGTTCTCCCTTTTTCGTTTCGTTTTGTTTCGGCTTTATAAATGACAATATACGTGGATCATTGTTTACGTTTTACCACCTAGTTTCCAAATAAAAATGTTTCAAATTATTTAGTGCTTGATGTGTGACCAATAAATCACGAAAATTCAACCCTTTGAAGCAAAACTATTTCGCCTACTTCAAAATCCTGCTTTCATACACCTCAGATATTATTCATCTTCAAAATTTAGTTAGTTTTGAACCCCACAGATCAAAAATTTAAATGAATATTCTAATTAGCCAGTCAATCTCGCAAACTTTGTTGAGTTCGATGTACACATCAGTTGCCCCACCTCAAACATCCCACTGTGCAACACATTTGGTTATTTTGTATCTCTCCACCGTATTCTTTCCCCACTGTCTGGATTGCATGCTGCGAGCAAACGTGCATAGCTTTGTTAAGTCTCGTAGCTGAGATTACGGCGTAAATTTAATTACGAATGTGGTGAACAGATGTTGGAAATTCAAGGCGTGTAATTAGTCGGATGTAATAATTTGGATTATGGTAATATGGGGTGGTAATGATCACAGTCATTTGGTAATAAAAATGGCGGAGAGGAAGTTTCGAACAGTCGCGGCCAGTTTCTAAATCGACCGTGCAAAAATGTGGGAATTTCGCCGAAGGGAATTTGTTTCAATAGATTTCCATGTTCGTTTTTTGCTTCTCCTTTTGTTCTTAATCATTTATACAATTATAGGTTGTAGTCAGAGCAGATTTTACGGTTAATCTTCGTTCTTAAGGAACATAAGGAAAGATTAAGCCTAACTTAGTTAAATTTGGAAAATAATTTATTAAACAAAACGTTAACGTTTAATAACTATTTTTGCCTAGTTAATCATTTTTTTTTGGCATCGAGCAATAAAATAGGTATTTCTTAATTTATTTGTTCAAATTAAATGGAAATTCATATTCAGTCTATTTCCTAAAAAACTGCACTGGATTTTTTATTTTTATTATTATTATTTTTTTTTTTCGAAAAAGTGTGATCTTCTTTTGAGCTGCTGTAAAATTAACGCAACATTAATTTATTAGAATAATCTTGACGTTTATTCAAAGTAAATCCTTGCAAAAATAACCATTCATTTATCTTTATAATGCCTTCAAAGTTTACTTGAAAAAATGCACGATTTATGAGCTTAAATAATAATGTTAGTTCGCAATGTGATGAAACGATTCATTAGCTAATGGCACATTCATTATCATTGCGTGATAAGAGACTTCAGCTCTCAAGAGGTGTGAAATAAGACAAATAAAATTACCTTTTTGCCGTATTTGGAAACGAATTTACGCCATTTTGACTTAGTTTTATCAAAATGATCTAGAAACACACTTCCAAGCAAGCATTCATAAAAAAAACCCGCCACCAGTTCATCGCCAAAATAAATCTCAAACAAAACAGTCTGTCGCGAAAGTGCTAAATTTTATCTGGGATTGAAGCTGTCATATACTTGGCGAATATTTTTAATCTTGCCTTTTTTTTACTGCCAACGATGCGTGAAATTCATATTTCATTTCGTTCTTATCTTTCGTATTCTTTGCTCTAAATCATGGGTTCCGGTGCTCGTCATGGTGTCCGATGATAAACGGGCGCCAAAACATTCTGCGTATTCATCTGGCAACGGGGCGAGATTTTTCTTCATCCATCCCCTACCTCTCCGCTGTTTCCGGGTCTTTTATCAAATTTCAGTTCGGTTTTAACAGATCGGGGCATACCACAAACTGCACGATTAGCGCTAAGCGATTTGCAATTAAAATTTAATCAGAAACCGTGAAAATGATGATTTTAATTTGGAAGTGGATAGTACTTGGTGTTAGGATTATTTATCATTGGGCTTGTAAGCGTAATGTGAAGTCAATTACTTCACACTGTATGTTCGTATGCATAGTTAATTGAACATAATATTTTCTCGATACAGTTGTACAACCACTTAACTCTTAGCTCGTGTGGTGGGGTCTCTTACATTGCAGAAGAATTGGACTTAACATTCAAATTTTGTAATTTTTATAAAAGGTTTTATACTTCCTTGGAAAAGTACAGGGTAATATCTGCAGAAATGAATTCTTTATGGATACATACTAACAATAGGGAAATATTGGAATCTGACATTTTCTTTTTCGTGCTTTATTTTCAGCGAAAAATAAATAACCAAGCACGTGCAAAAATGTAAAAAAAAAATAGTAAATAAATAAAATAAAATAAAAATAAAATTTAAAAAAATTGCCTTTAATTTGCCCAATATTGCCTTTTATCTTCCCACGGCAGTATATGTATAGATGTGACTTGCGGTACTGTTTCAGTTCAAAAAGTACAAAATTCATCGAAAATGCTCTACTTTCATTTTCTTAAACTTGTGTAATACTCAAGAAACATAACGTTGGGGTTACAACGATCTCACTTTGCCACAAAAATTGGATAAAAATTAACCTCGCCTTAAGGGTTTACCAAACAAGTTTTCTTGTTGCTGCATTAAACGTACAAGTAAGCTCACCAAAAAATAATTATTTTGTGTCCAGTGACCGATTTTCACGTCATGACCTCGGCGCACCTCCATCAGAGTTTTCTTTGATCTCATCTCGGTGACATCTTTTTAGTACAAATTTATTTGTCTCAAAGGGTTATAACAAAAGCGAGAGCAGGGATTTAAATTAATACTAAGAAATAAGAGAGCCCTGTAGTCTTCAGAACCTACGTATTTTCACTCGCAAGAGCAAATATCTTAAATTCCGTCCAATATATAAAAACACCAACAATTGCAAAAGAAGTACTGGAGATGAGCTCCCTTAAAGATTAAAAAAAAAAACTTAGTTTTAAGCATGAGACCAATAAAATATTAAAAAATATCGTAATTCTTGGTAAAAGTTTTTCTACTTTTTTTCAGTTAGCAGAGATGCATTCCATTTATCTAAGTTCGTTGCAGTTTAAATTGCAACTTTGAATCCTCATATAATCAAAAACGATAAATACATTTTTAATTCATTTTTATCTTAAAAAAGCAATTTCTACGTTATTTAGTCTTTCAAATTACGACAACTAAGATATTAGCAAGTGCACATGTTTTTTTTTTTTTTTTCCCTGCGCGTTGGATGAATTTTCACTTTAATCGTCTCAGTTACATCACGTTTTTGCATCGTGTTTTCGGATACATCGCACGTTTATGTTATCTCACGATATGACGATAGATAGGCTACTGTAATTGTATGTCAAGTACAAGGAACGAAGATCCTCATGAAGCATTTCCTTTACCCCAAATTCAAAACCCACTTTTCCTCCACTTTTGAAGCGCATATTTCTACCAAATAGTGCCCACAACTTTGTTGACAACAATCTTCTAATCAGTCCAGAATAAATAAAATCAAACCGCCTCACCAAAAATCTTCCTGCTCAGTGTATACGGCCCCTTCCCTTCCAGGAGTGATTTATTGGGCAAAATTTTAAGCCCTCCTCCCCTCCTGCGAACAGCTCATTCCCTCAACGAGCGAATCGGAAAAAAGGTCCCGCCGCCGATCCTTTTTGGTTTGAAAAATTCGCAAAAAATTCATATCAGAGCCATCCTTTCTTATTAAGTACTCCGGGCCATCCATCTAAATTATGTAACGCTCCGTCAGTGCCGCTTTAATTGGATTAAAAGCAATTGGACAGTTTTAAGAGATAAGACGATTTCGGGATTTACGAGTAAGATGGATGGTTGGGCCAGGGTTCCATTGCTGGATTCTTATGCTATTTTACTCGTATGCTAATGGCCCATCTGCCGAAGGAGGACTGTTTTAGGAACGACGGAATGTGCTGCCGCCACTGGAGTATGTGGAAACTAAAATGAATTTGGCAGTAGTTTCGTTAAAAAAAGAAATAATAAATTGCTTGACTTATGCAAAAGTAAATTCAGAATTGTAAATAACTGAGAAGAAAAATTCGAAAATGAAAAAGTGTGACATATAACTATCTAGCGAACACTCAGTAAACTTTTGTAATTTATTTTGAAACTGTGTATTTTTTATATGATTATTATTTTAAACTGCATGGTTTAGGCAACATATATTTAGAATTGTTAATATCCGAGAAGAGAAATTCGAAAATGAAAGAGTGTTATGTATATTACTATCTAGTGAACATTCAGGATGTTTTTTAATTTATTTTGAAATGCTTAGCGCTTTTAGAAATGCTTTTATATTTCTTCCAAAAGGACCATTATTTCATGAACATAAAGAGAAGAAAAGTGTAATGTTTAAGAAATAAGCAGAAAAACGTTTAAGTTTATACATTATATCCTAATTAGTAGGAGAGCCTTTTTTCACTATCTAAACATTTATTTATCTATCTGAATTTCCCAAGAATTTTTAAATTTTTGACATTTCTCCATGTTTAAGTATATTCCAATGAGTTACGCACATTTGCTATCAGTTTTATCAGTTAAGTTACTCCATTGCTATGGAGGTAGCTAGCCGCCGGAATAAGGTTACACAAAGTGCAAAATGCTGCCACCGTATTTACCGAGTAAGGTTACACATTATTTTACAATGTAGATAGAACGTTATTCCCATCCGAAGTTAAACTAATGTCTGTCCAATGAATATAATACAGTGAAACCTGTGTACGTTGACCACTTGTGGTGCACTACTTTAGTAGTCAACTTACAGAGGTTGATTTATGTGATAAGGGCTAATTCCGTGCCTGAAAAAAGAGATCAACTTAGACAGGTGGTCAACTTACAACGTTGGTCAACTTCACAGGTTTTACTATACATAATGAAAACACAGTGCAATATAGTTTCAGCTAGGTAAAACTCAAACTAGTACTACAGGTACATCATCTTGGGTGTCCCGATAGGAGCTCACGCACTGTTAAAAAATTTCCGGAAAATTTACGGTAATTTTTACTGGCATCCATGTTGCCAGTAACTATTACCGTAAAAATCAAATGTTACTGTAAAATTTTACGGTTTCCTTGGTAGGCCGCAGCAACCAATTGGCGCTGGGATCGCTTATTTCTCCGGTGAAAATTACCGTAAAAATCAGCGATGCGTTAGCCCGCCATTTTACAGTAACAATTACCAGAAAATCTTCCTGAATTTTTAACAGTGCGAGAGATCATTGTGATCTCCAAAAAGTTTCCTGATTCGGAAAATTTTGTCTGAAGATTCGGAATAATTTGACGTGCGTACTATTCGACAACATTATCATCACTCGGCAATATTTGGAGTCCCATTTGTCAAAATTTGGATGATCATTTTGGCAATATTATCATCATTCGGCAAAATTTGGAGTTTCTTTTGCAATATTATCATTATTTGGCAAAGTTGCAGTTCGTTTGGCAATATTATCATTATTCGTAAAATTTGGAGTTCCATTCGCCAAATCAAGAATTTTCGCCCTCTTCGGGGCACCCGTCTTTATATTTTACACTTTAAGAAAAGTCGTAATAGAGTATTAAAACGTTTATGGCTTGTTACTTACCTGTTTTGGTTAAAATGCAGAGTGAAAATGATATATAAGCACACTTATTATTGTGTACGTAACAAGAAAATATGAAAGATAATAGTTTCTGAAATAGAGGGAAAAGCACTACGAAATCCATAATTTTTTGTTAAAGTAAGAACGGATTAAAGGACGTTAGTATTTCTATATGAGGTAGTGAGAAGCAAAGGGATGTAAATGGATATTTTCAAGTTTTGAGTAAAACGCGTTTAAAGATAAGGTACTCTCGGTAGGCTTTCATTGATTTTTTCTTCTTCTAAATCATGCTGCACAGCAGCACCTACCAGGGCTACTAGTACTATCTCTTGCCCCAAGACAGAGATGATGTTCCCCTACCATGTGTGCTGCTTATCTCCAAATTTTAATTTTGCCACTTACATCACTTTGCTTCTCATCACTGCCTCATATAATCTCTGTCCCACATTGTAACATGCAAAACATATAAAATTACATTATAATCATTGTTTGTGAAAATTAACACAAGCTTCACAAACGAGCTTCGTTTAATCCATGATCCTTTCCCATTTATGCAAAATCATTTTTCGTTTCTTTTTCATCGGAAGAGACTAAAGAGAGAGCTTAATGCAACAAGTGTCGCAAAACTTTTCAATCGAGATTTATCATGTTTTCTCTATGCGTATATATTAATGAACCAAGTGCCATTAAAGACAAAAGGGGATATCTAATGCAACTGTGTCAGAGTCATAGTAACTCTCAACTTCACTTTAAATTTTCCTTTTTTACACAAATCAATGAAGGAAAAAATAACTTTATTATTTTTCCTGTTATAAATAGTTTTACTTTCAAAAAACATCTCTAACATTTCGATGTTCTCCATTTCATTTTTTAGGTGAGGTTATGCTTACTAATTCTTTTGGTGTTCTGTATAGACAAATCAAAGAACTGTGCACTAGCAATACGCGACGAATATACCAAAGACGTATTAATGTTTATCCTTGTGAAATGAAAGATGTATAAGTGAACGAGTTGAATATTTTTGTATATGACTGTATTTTATTAAGACAACTATCAATAACAGTAACAAATAATTCACATTATCGTGTATTCGAGAAGTTGATCTTAATAAAAGGAAAGATGTATGAGTGAACAAGATGAATATTTTCTTTTTGTGATTGTATTTTATTAGGAAATCCATTAGTAACAATAACAAATAATAGTGAAATTAATATTCATATTTACGTATGTTTAGGACGTTGACCTTAAAAAAGGAAAGCTGTATAAGTGAACGAGATAAATGCTTTCTATGTATGATTGTATTTCATTTAGAAAGGTGTAAAAGCTGTAACATCTAATAGTAAAATGAATATCAACATTAACGTCTATTCGTGAAATTGATCTTAACAAAATGAAAGACGTATAAGAGAACGAGATAAGTATTTTCTACTTTTCATTGTTTTTTTTTTTCTTCTTTTTTTTGGTTTAGAAAGAAATTAATAACAAATAATATCAAAATGAATATTCATAATAACGTGCATTCGCAAAGTTGGTCTTAATAAAAGGAAAGAAGTTTTAGTGAACGAGAGGAATATTTTCCTGTTCTTATATTTTATTAAGAAAAAATATTAATAACAGTAACAAATAATAGTAAAATTAATACCCTTTAATTAACGTGTATTCGCAAAGATAAATGATTAATTTTCATAGCAATAAAATCCAAAGTCGTTCCAAATATTTTCGTGCATCTGAATTGAATTCTTTAGTTTTGCAAACAAGCAAAACTTGAAAAACCGTTCACTATACTGCTGTGCTGAGCATAAAAGTCGTATCTGCCCTTTTTATCGACATTGAGTTACCAGGTGGTTTTTCGTCACACATTTCACCAAAACGCAATATTTTACGGTCACATGTAAAAAGGAAGTATTTTTTAAAAAAATCTGAAAAAGTAATATCTGAATCAATTACATGGATGCGCAAAAGTTTGATTGGCAATTCCTCATTTTGAACTCGGCTGCAGATACGACTTTTGTGCTTAGGACGGCAGTATAGACAATAACTAAAGAAATAACATGGGAGCATTGACTGCTATTGATGATTTTAAGGAAAATCTAACTAAACATAAATAAAAATTACTCTCAAATTCTTTAAAAAAAAAAAAAAAAACGCAACTGTTTGTTGCTTGCATGTCAAACCCATCAGGTTTGATAATAAGGATGTGTACTTAAGAAATTAAAAACTTATTTAAAGGTTTTATTAATAATTTATACCTTACTTAAATACTAAAGGGGCTTTTTTTTTATCAAACTTTTCTTTCTTTTTTTTTTTCAAGTGAACATACTTCAGACGTAAGATGACGTTTAAATCTGATTCTCACATGTCTACACATATAAACAGTATTATACAATTATTGCGATACAATCATGATACACTACTAAAAATGTAAAAAATGTTAAATCTGCTCCTCTTGAAAAATACTGTGTATCAAACTATTAAAAAAATCCTGTAATTTAAATTACAAATATTTTAACGTTACTACTACTAAACTGTCTTGTTGTTTGTAATGACTACAAAAATTTGCTCTATTGATCATTCGGTAATATGTATATGTTTGAATTTAGATAACAAAACTTAAATTGTTGTGTAACTAATTTCTCAAGTGACACAGAACAAAATCAAGTATTTTTATGGATCATTTTTCATTACTAAAAATTCCATCCTGCTATTGTATCAATGTAAATTGATAGAAGTTTTAAATTATTTCAGTTAAAAATGGTAAATGTTTCTAAATATAGGGTTAAAATTTTCCCTGGGCAGAATTTTATTGTTCCTCAGAAATATAGGGGTAAATATCTTCATGATTAGGCAAGAAATATTTGTAGATAGCAAACATTATGTTTCTTCAACAAACTAAATATGATTACTATCAAGAACATAAATTTCTAACTAAGACTTAACTCTTCTCAGTTTTTAGCTCAAAGCTGAATTTGTGGAACTATCTGCAAAACCGTATTAGGTGAAATATTTTACAAATTGGTTTTCTCCTACATAGAAAGGAATGTTTCTATTTGTTGAGGACCTTTTGTATAGTATATTGCGTATGATCAAAATTCGGAGAAATTACTCGTACAGTGCACAAACAAACACCATGTATCACGGGGGGGGGGGGGGGGGGGATTTCACTACATTTGCTGATAGACATCTAGTTTTATGCTTCGTAAAAAAATTTAAATTTATTAGTATGATATTGATATTATGCAGAGTATTCCTAAATTTAAAAGCTTCAGTTGAAGACAAATACCACAGCAGTAAATTAAGAATTTTTTTTGGTGAAGCAGAGCTTAATTTTCATGGGAGCTCATGGAAGTTCAACTGAATTTCATTTCAGTTTTATGTATTTCATGGAATTCAGATTTTTTATACATGAAAATAAGTTCTGAAGACGATTTGGCTCTCACGATTCCATTTTTGGAAAGGAAGCCCTGGATGAAAGCAATCCCTTACATTACCTCACACAGCAAATAACAACCTTGTTTAAAAACTTTTTTAGTAAAGATTTTTTTAATATTCTTGCGTTACTTACCTTTTTTACCCTGCAGCAGAGCAAATTCCCCATTGTATTCGAAAACTCGGAAATTCAAAATTCTGTCGAAGAAACTAACTAAAAAATCTGGAAATTTTTAGCAAAGCTTTCTCCATTCAAGTTACCTAAAAGCTCTAGCTACTGTTCGTAAGTAACAAAAGAATAAAGGATAAGATACCTGCGGTGGCAAGTGCGCAAGAACTAGTTTGACCAACAAAAGGGCTTGCCGGACGCGCCGTAACTATTCCAGGTTTAGGTTAAGACAGTTGTACAATTGGGGTGGAATGATGTACGACTAACCCCCGTAAGGTTGAGACAACCATGACACCAACAATGGCTTAATTGAAGGGGCTCGAAACGTGTTCATTGAGGTATTGTTGATCGTCTTTTACGCAAACCCCATTGACCCTACGCAAGAAGGCAAGAAGACCATTTTTCAAACATTCCTTCATTTATTTTTTCCCCGACTTGGTGACAGGTAACGCATGTGTCTCAATGTTAGTTTTACCTTTCCATTGAATGTACCTTTTTTTATATTATTATTTAGTTGCAGTGTACCTTACAGGTATATCGTTCGTTAAACATTTTATTCAGGCTTGCGAAAGTTCATGTCAATTTCAAAAGTTGTGTGCTGACTGGTCCTCGTGTTTCAGGGTTTTGTGTTGACGAGGGCGGGAATTTCGGAGAATGCTTCAAACGTGGTAAATAGTGTTCTCGAAATTTAACAGGGGCGTTATTGGTTATAAAAAACGAATAATTATTTAATCGAAAGTATCCATTCTCATCCTTATAAACTCTTGTTATCTTCACTATTTTTTTTTCTTCTGAGAACGCAAATTGAAGAATTGTTAGAAGGGGAAGTTTCCCTTCCTTTTTTGCACCCATTTACCAGTCGATGACATGGGGTAAACAGTATTTAGGAGGTTTCCAATACAGTTGCTTTTGTTTCAGTTGGTTTTAAGACAATATTTGTCTTGATTTTTAAACAGTAAAGGGTTCAACTGCACAAAATCAAATCATTTGACTATAAATACCTATGTAATCATGAAACAAGTGTGAAAATAAAACATAAGAAAAAACATAAAGCTCGTTTCCAATAAGTGCTACAATAGTGTTTATGTTTTATCATAAATATTTAAAAAAAAAATCACAACCGGTTCGCCAAACGATGTAATTTGTATACCTGCTACAGAATTTATATCGCGCAAATTACAAACCCGTAATTATGAATGAATAAAAATCTTTTAATTATATTTTTCAAAACTAATTGGTCACTTTTTCCTATTGCACTTTTAACGACTTCAGAATGAAATCACACTCACTACAAATAACTTTCCGTGCCTCCAATGAGATCTGATTGTGTAGCAATCATGTAAACAGCCTTATATTTTTCAATATTCAAAGTAAAGGACTTTGATAATTGTTACATCTCGTTCAGAGGTGGTTAAAGTGCAATACAAGAAAATTCCTGAAAATTTACGGTAAGTAATACTGGCATTTATACAACCAGTACTTAAGAATTCTATTTCATTGTAAAACTACTATGCATTTTATGATAGAAATTCGCTGTAAAATTTAACAAACACTATTTTAACTTATAATGAAATGGAATTTTGGGGTAAGAATAACATGGATACATGCAATCAGTAATTTTTACCGTTTTTATTTATTAATTGATTTTTTAATGCAGGCTCTAAAATCACAAAACAAGTTCATAATTTTGATTTTACATTTTCTGTATTCATTTTCATTGTGTCAAAATATTATAAGGACGTTTAATGCGATCGAGATATACCAAATGGGCATTTTGTTTATGCTCTTCTGAGATTTGTCCTAAGGCTTAGAGGATTTTGAAAAGATGTGAGAGCAATAAGCTTCAAAATAATGAAGAAGTGGATTAGCAGGTAAGAAATATTTTTGAACAAAATATAATGAATTGAAAGTCGTTAAATTAAAGTGCTGGAAGAAGTGATTTTTGTGTTTTAAGGAAAATTACTTCGTTAAACCTTAACCACATTTCGAGTATATTTTTCATGTAACAATTTCACACCGAAGTGAGAACATATTTAAAATATTTTAGTGCAAATGAAATGATTTAAGCCTTTTAAGTTAAGCAAGCCTTAAGTTAAGTAAGGCGTGTTAGTTGTAATACATGTTTAAAAATAAGTTTTTTTTTATATTGTGGAAAAAAATAAAGAAAAGAAAAGAAAAAGAAACACTATTCAGCAGCAAGAAGGTAAAGCGCAGCAGCTATAAATTTTTCATTTTAATTAATTTATTTATTTTTATTTATTTGTTTCACATTTCTGTTATCTATTATACTTAGCTTTATTGTACAAGCTTACTTAATTAGTTTCCACTGAAAATAAAGCACGAAAAAATCGTTAAATTCCAAAATTTTCCTAATGTTAGTACGAAATCCAAAACACGTTTCTTCAAATATCTCAATACCTCATTTCTGCAGATACTGCGATTTACCTTCTCCTGGCAGTATGCTCAAAATAGTAGAAGAGAAGTCATGTGTACACTTTTTAGGTTAATTTGAATCTCATCTGAATCTATCATTTTGCTTGTAAGATTTGGGAATAGGTTGAATCATATTTCGGAGAAAGAAAATGTTCCATTGAAACAGATATAGATATAATTATGACAGAATACGCAAACAGAACAGATATATTTATGGCAGAAATAAAATTAGAACAGATACATATATGACAGAAATATAAACAAAACAGGTTATATTTAGTTCGGCACAAGTTATACGAAACAAAGTTCACTTCTTCCAAAATTAAAACAAGGTATAAAAACAAATAGAAATTTTACGAGATAAAACTCAATGCAAAATTTTAATATTTTTTGTTTACTACTGGTGTGTGAAGCTATAATTTTGCTCAAAATACTATATGAGCAAGTCAGTTAACATTTTATTTAAGCTTTATTATAGTTATTACATGCATTTGGTAATGTGTATTTTGATTGTGATTTTATTTTTTAATGCAATTTTTTTTAAATTAAATTTATGTTAGCAAAATTGTTACTCAAATGAAGAGCAAAAATATACTTAAGACATAAAGCATAAAAACGCTATTACAATTATCATTTAAAATACTAAAAAAATACATCACGGGTAATGCACATTTTTGACCTGAACTTAGCAACTAATTTGGGATGAAGGAATTTTTAATATTTGTATTGTGCAAACTAACCCAAAGCATTAACATTCACAAGAAAATAGCGGTTTAATGTTATGCTTTTAACGTAAATATTATTTCCGAGCAAATAGATAAATAATTAAATAAAAAGAATATAAAAGAATTGTAGAGCATTTTAAAAACCAGCACAAAATAAAGTTCTTGAAATAGCACAATTAGCAAAGAAACACTTAAATAGAAATGCTTAGAATGTATATTAGTCGGATTTTTCCCATGAACTAAGTTTTGATGCTAAAAAAAAAAGGTTTAAATTTATTAACGCGTAATTCTCCTTCATGGTTCTCTCTGACAAGGACAATTCATCCTAAAAACACGCGTGATACATATATTCATTTTGAAATCTCGCTTCGGGCGTTAGAACAATAATCACCCAAGTTTCACGCAAAGTTCTGTTTTACCTTTTGCGTGTTGAAAAGTAATGAAAAATGACTAAACTTGGATTTCACTCCTTTGTTATTGCTAGTCCTTCTTTGCAAAGGTTGCTCTTTGTCGGCCCAAGTGAAAGGCCTGAGAATTCCTCCACATGCTTTCCCAGAAAATGCATGGACTATATTTCTCCATGCTGCACAATTTCTTGAAATTTATTTCCTATTCTGTGCATTTAATTGATGCATCATTAATATATCTTTGGTGCTGGAAGGTTTTTGCTGTAGTAATGATTTAAGGGCGAATGTTGTGTAGTTTGGTGCAGTACGTGTGAAAATTTCTTTAAATTAATGAGAAATATTCATGGATGTATTATACAACCCAATTTTTTGAATATATTTATCTAAAATATTAAGAAATGTTTTAAAAAATTAGTAAAATTCTGATATTAGAAGTAGTGATTTTTGTAGTTCAGAGATGATTAAAATTATCTAAGGCAGCATTGAGGAAGTTTTTATTATCATTTCTGTAATGAAATTAAATGACTAGACAAAAGTGAATGAATACGTTTTGTAAGCATTTTTTAATTTGAAATGCAATAGTCAATTACAAAATAGCTCTTTAAAAGCAGTAACATAAGGCAAAAAAAAAAAAAGTATTGAAGTTGTAAAACAAAATCTGTTTTTTATTTATTTATTTATTTATTTTACCAATCTGACTTCCACTTCGGATTAACCCTATAAGCTTAAGTCGTCACTGGACCTAAACTCATGGCACTTTTCTTAGCAATAAAATTATTTTAGCGCGAGACACCTGCGGACTCCTTGGAAGATTGCTCAGCAAGAATCGTTGTTGAAGCTGAGATAGCAAACCAGTCCTTGAGAAGATTCGCCGACGTGAATGGTGCAGCTACACCCTTGGGCACCAGTTGAGGCATCCACATTGAGTTTTCCTCTCACTTGAATAAATCGGATTATGCAAATTATGTTTCTTGGTTTCTTTTCAATGCTAATCGTTCGAGTTTAACTTTGTGCCTTCCTGACGCTTGTGATAAAATGCACTCTCAAGTTATGTTGTAAATTTTGTTCGTCTTGATAGACTCTATCGTCTACCTTAAGTTTCAAAGTATTTTATGAATGCCCTATATAGTTAAGATACCGTTTTCCTTGAGATGGAAAAAACAAAAAAAAAACAAACAAATAATGAGAGTATACGGTTTGGTAAGTTGAATGCTGACGTGAAGAACTACTTCGGAGATAGGCAGTGTGCTCGCTGATGTAGTATTATTCTCAACAACATTGCGACATTGAGCAAAATCGTCTATTTTACATAACTGCAATAACAATCAATCTACAACCGAATTTACATTCCGTTCTTTATATATAACCTCAATTACAACTCACAACCAAACAACATTATTTCCTGTATAAAACTTCAATACAACTCCACAACTGAACTTACATTTCGCACTTCATATAGCCTCAATCACGATTCGCAACTAAACTTACATTCCATATATTATACAACTTCAATTATAATCCACAACCCAGCTTACATGATGTGCTTTATATAATCTCAATCACAGTCCATAACTGAATTAACATTTCGCACACTTCCGTTGTCAATTTTTTATACAGCTTATATTTAGTTAATATTTTAAATTCACCAAGAATCATTTCAAACTGAATGAATGCTTTGAGTTTTATCTTGAAGCATAATCCACAATGTGGTATTGAGCGTATTAAATAGCATGGTTCCTATTCATAAGGCAACATAATTTAGCAACTGTCTTACTTTTTCGGACAAAACATTACATATTTTCATATGCCAAGAAGCGTTTTCGAGCTATCTTTCCCTAATTCCACTGCGAGTAAGAATACTATTGACACCAATCATTCTACGTTTTCTCACATTTCTCAGGACTAAACAAATTACAAATTTTTCGAAGTCAAACTTTTAGAGAATGGGCCGAAAAGCAACCAAAAAATCATTACTTTCCAAAACTCTCACTTTCTTTCTTCACAATTAAAACGTACTCTATTAATTATTTTAATTTAGTTCATTAAATAAACTTTTTTTTCATACTTTTTTCGATAAATAACACAATTGATAAAATAAAATTATTACTTGTCTACTTATCTGTTTACATATTGAAGTTGTTCAAAATTCAATTGGTATCATGAGTTTACTCTATTTACTATAATTTCATCGTAAGCGTTAGCGAAGTTACTGCTGTTTGCTGCTATAGTAATTAATAGAAAGTTTTAGCAGACTTTCATTTTCGGTATTATCAATAAATAGCGCTTTTTTTAAAGCCATAATCTCCCTAATTAAATAAGCAATTTTAAGACTATTAGTAAAATCGCATCGTTCAAAAATGTCTCCTCATTTACATAATTTTAAAAACACATTTAAATTTTAATGTTGATAAATCAGAGCTCATATCTTTCGTAAAAGCAATTAAAAACCCCCCGGAAAATAAATGAATTCAATAAAATGAAAAACACCCAGCTTGCCTTCTATAATGAATCGGATACATAAATGTAATCTTTCATGACACGTAACTATGTTAGCACTTATTTTTAATGTAATTGATAAATATTTAAATATTTTTTTTTTCTTTAGTCTTTTAGCAAAAAACTATTTATTAAGGCTTATTTTATCGAGCTGATTTTTTTGCTCTTTAAGCTTTTGCTCCAAAGTCAAATTTCATTTTCATTGTAAGAAACATTTATGTTGATAAGGCAATTTCTTCTTCATTCGTTTAGGCACACTAGAGCGGTATTTGGAGGAAAATGGCCCATTGCATGACAAGCGGAAAAGACCCTATTCGGAAAAGAGGCAATTCAAGTTCTCCAAATTCGGCAGCTCTGCAAAATTTCAAATTCGTACTAACTTCTTTTGTAACGACACAAAGTTTATGTAAATTTACGACATTTGAAAAAAGAAACGTAAAACAATAAAATATTTCTCTTATTACTGTGCAATTTTATTATTAAGCAAAAGAAAAATAAAAGGTATTATCGTCAGGTGAGCATTTGTTAGATACTTGAAAACTGGACAATGTTTTGGATAAACTGAGCAGTCTGATAT
This sequence comes from Uloborus diversus, assembly GCF_026930045.1. Lineage (NCBI taxonomy): Eukaryota > Metazoa > Arthropoda > Arachnida > Araneae > Uloboridae > Uloborus > Uloborus diversus. The sequence continues at coordinate 116,399,999 of NC_072740.1, forward strand.
TCGAAATTAATTCTCTATATTTTACTATGGCAGCGGCAGCAGTAAGCATTAATTTAAATTTATTAATATTATTCTATAAGCTCATCATATATTTCAAGAATGAACCTTTTGAATACTTGGGTTGATGATTCCAATCTGTTTCCTTTTATTTAAATCATAGATGTGGAAACTTGCTTTTTATTTAAAATTATTTTACAAACCCTGCATTTAATTTCTACGTTTAATTTGTTTGCGGTTTTATTTGCATGTTTTGGATTGAAGATTACTTGAGTATCTTCAATCCAAAAGAAGTATTTGAGTGCTGGTTTTAATGTCTTTAAACTATTTCATATCCTTTTTAACACTATATTCCATTAATATTGTCGTAATACACTCAGTAGCGTATGTTGTATGATACCTGTAGTATTTAAATCTACCTAAAAATGCCGCATATGTAATTTTTTTTAACCTTTTACATACTTATAAATATTTCTATATTGTACTTTTTTACTGGTTTCTACTAGGGGCTTTTACGCCTTGCTTGTTTCGCTCACCAACCTCCTCGTGAAAGCTTCTGTCGGATGTCTTTTCTCAACCATAAGCTCATTTATTTTGCATTGAAACAGGCCTTGTAGCGCCGAAACACGTGTCTGCACTAATCTACAATTCGTGCTTTTTGACGTTGTTATTCCTTATTTTAGACAGCATCAATGTAACAGTATCAATGTAGTCAGCATCCATGTTAAGGATTAAAATGATGCTTACGTTTTCCTGTACTTCAGATTTAACATAGTGAAAAGATGATTTTGTTAAGATTTATATAAAAGCAGTCATTTGCAAATGCACATTGACGTAATTCTAAAACCATTTTGAACATTGAAAGGCATCTCGGATATTATTTACACATTAATAGCGAATATTTTCCCAGTATTTTCCAAGCGAGAAAAACGTGTGATTCTCGCAGTTCTATTTTCGCCGTATACTTTTGTTCTTCTAAGCTGATTCCAAAAAAAAAATCTTCTGAGAGGAAAAAAAAGAAAAACTGCAAAGAAAAAGTTTAAACGGTAGTACGCTTTCTCTTTACCAAAAAAGAATGCGGGTAAATTATCAGATAATGCGACTTTAACGACCGGCTGTGGACAGACCCAAAATTGCATGCAAGGCTGTATTAGTTTTAGGCGCCAACGTGCTCTTTTGCAAACTTCATTATCAACGTCATTTCTTTCTGATCGACTACAAACATCTAACTTCGTTTTTATATATCGGAATAATAATTAAGGGGTAAAGAGGCGTCACGGTTTTTTTAAAGAAAAAAGTTTGTTGTTTTGCTCACGCCATAAAAGACTCATTGTCCGAGCATTTTATTTTTCTCCAAAGCGCTTTTATGTTTTTTTTTTAAACTTATTTATAAGGTCAGGAATTTCTTCTTTAAAGATTAAAAAATATAGCCTACTTCATACGACTTTTTTTTTCTTTACTGTAAAGAATACAAAATTAAGTCATGCAAAATTCTTTTAAAAAAATAATGGACTTTTTTTTGTAATTTTCAGTTAAATCGGGTCATCGATTGGTTTGTAAAAGGTATTGGAAAATTTCTAGTTTTGTTTAAAGACCCGTGATGTTCTTAATTTTCAAGTTTTTTTCTTTTTTTCACTTTGCGAATACGGAAACTGAACAGTATAAGGTAGAAAATTATACAATGTTGATTCCCTCACTGTAAAATGAAATTATTGTTCCTAATTAGTGGTACAGTCCTGGGAAACAAGGTGGGGAGATACTCGCAAATTTGAACATAAGCATTTTTGAAATAAAAAACCCTGAAATTAATAAATGCTGGGAGGAAGAGACTCTTGAGTTAAAATGGAAAACAGGAGGAGGGGAGAACTTAAGTTAAAATAAAAAAGAGAGAGTGATGTCCACCCTCGAGTACACCACTGCTGATACTAACCCATTTTTTGAATTCTATGTCCTGTTTATTTAAAAAACACTTTTCAATGCGTCTATATATTTTTAAAAATTAAATTACTATGCCAAAAATGACTGACACTTTTAACAAAATTTGTATTCAACAGGTTTGTAGTAAATATGTCATGTACTTAGAAGACTGGATGGCTTTGAGTTATTTTATTGTGAAATGTTTTTAGCCTTATAAGAAATCGTGAAGCTCCGCATTACAAAATTAATGTGGAATACACAACACAGTCTACTATAGAGCGTTCATTTCCAACAAAATTCAGCAGTTTTCTCCAAAATCTGGTTCAACTATTCCCAAACCTTCAGCATCTGCACATAACAGTCTCAAATCGTGCACTACGTGTGACACGTTTTAGAAAAAAAATAGTATTTTCACATAAACTTGTCAACTAGTGTTTGCCGGAAGTGTAGTTCTTTATAACGACTTTAACAATAATTGCTATTTATGTATTGAAAATATCCATGAATAAATACACTTCAGTTTTCATTTTTGAGTTGTAACAATGATTTTACTACTCATTCATCAATTTAAAATGTATTGCCAATGTTTCTCTGTTTAAAAAGGCAATCTCCTATCTAATACAAATCGAAGTGCTAAGTATTAAACATGTATTTTTAATAATATTCCGTTTATTAAGATGAGTGAAGTAAATTATTTTTTTCCTATGAATTTTATGAAAGATTTAAATAAAGTAACAAAATATAGACATTACAAAACATTAATAAATTGAATTTATGCTACAGGTATGTGGTTTTGAAGATTCACTAAAATTCATAGGTATTTAAGCCAAAGTTCGAGCAGCCAGTAACACAATAATTGATTATATTGATTGAGAAGTTATGGGGACGCGTGCTTACAGCTTTTCTAGTAGACAAATCAATTCGCAATCCTTTTCTTTCTGGGATTGGGTTGGCAAATTTACAATTTGCTATCTTTCTTTTGAGCGGATTGTGCTGACAAATCAGCAGTCCTCAATCCTCCCTTTTCGTGGATTGTGCTGACAAATCAACAATCCGCAATCCTTCCTTTTCGTGGACTGAACTGACAAATCAATGCGCAATTTTCAAGTAGGGAGGATTGTAGATTGATTTGCGGACTGATTGAGGTATCAGGACACGGCTCCTGACCTGAAAACGACAAATCACTCTTATATAATTTTTCATGTCCAGTGAATTTGGTGCTTTTTGAATTTGTAGTAATTTTGAACCGTTCTATAATGCGTGTTGTCTTTTTTTCTTTATTGCAGAACGGAAACGTGGAAGACAGACCTATACCCGGTATCAGACGTTGGAGTTGGAGAAGGAATTTCATTTTAATCGTTACCTGACTCGAAGGCGTCGCATAGAGATTGCTCACGCGCTATGTCTCACGGAACGACAAATAAAAATCTGGTTCCAAAACCGGCGCATGAAGTGGAAAAAAGAAAACAAAGCGAAATTGGAAGCTGGTCTTGCAATGGGTCCGACTCCACCAGAACTAACACATCTTGGAGAACATCCTCCACAGTAATGAATTTGCTCGGTTCAGTTTAATTTCATCTACCATCCTACTGTACATGAAACGGAAACACCAAGTTAAGTGGGTTAGGTTTAATTTGCCGGTATTTTTATATTGCTTGTTTTGTTTCAAAGGTATCGGAGGAGTTTTATTACAGATTCAAGTTCAAGAAATTAGACAAAATTTTTGATGCAGAATCCGAATCAAAGTTTTTCATTCTTCACTTCTTGGAGCTTATACCACAGTTTTTAAACTTACTTTATTTCATTAATAGCAAAATTGAACTTAATTGGACTGCATAGTTTGATTTTAGTTCAACAGTCAGTTTCACAACTTATCATAATGATAAAAAAACAATCCTGAATTAAGAAAATTTTTACTTTACATTATCTTCAGCAACCTTTCAACAAAGAAACATAATTCGCTTAAACAATACATATATTAATTACTTTAAAATGAGAAGTGATTTTAAAGGTATTCAGTTGAAATGCATTATTTGACGAAAGATAGCTTAATTTAACATTTGTTTAAAGAGAGCTGCAGTTGCAAATCATAATTAGTTTTATTTAATAACATTTCTTCACAAGGATTTTTTTCTTTTTAAAATCAACTACGCTAAGTAAAAAGTGAATTATAAGATATTGTTTCGTAAAGTATGCGTGGTGACTATAATTTTCATTCTAAAGTGCAATGGATTACAAGGAATTGTATACTCAATATACATATATATGTATATATATCACACCGCATCACTGATGGACATTGGTGGTGTTTCTTTCATCAACTGACAAGTACATGAATGTTTTTATGCTCGGCAAAATAAACCTTCCAATGGCTGAACTATAGTCTACCATGAGACTGCAGCTGAACTGATCAATTTAAAAGGAAGTACTTACTTTTTTAGACTGTACAAACTAAAAACTCACACCCGGAGACATGATCAGCTTGAAGCATATTTTTGTGTTGATGTGAGCGTTGATCGTCAAGTTGTGGAACGAAAATAAGCCGGAGGAGTGTTTCTCTCTTTTTTGTTTTTTATTTAACGAGATAGATGTTTTTTATTTGTTTAGTAATTATAGTAAACGCGTTTTATGGCTTGTATAATATTTCAACAATGCCAAAAAAAAAAGCTAGTAAATGAATGAATAGAAAATGAAGGACAATGATGTATGAAAAGGCAATTAAGAGTGTTGTATAAATTAGCAATAAGATATTCAAATGCTTACGATTCAGTGAATGTGATGGACTTGGAAACTGTTCACAAAAGCATAGAAAACGATGTACATTTTTCCGTTTCATATTTCAAACATTATTTTTCATTTTAAAATTGCGGTTTTCTTGAAGAAAGTGTGTATACTTTTCCCTTGAAGCTTAAAATTAGGTAGCAAAAATGATTTTTTTTTCTTTTCATTTTAAATATCGGTGACTGAACATTATGATTCATTAAGATTTCAAACCCATTCCTATTTTGAAAATATCAGTGTATCATTGTATATATTGTAGTTAACAACAAAAATTTAACGGTGATTTTAGTTATACATGTATTGTTAAGTGTGGCTATTGTTCTTGTATTTATATGTCCTTTGCACCAAGCTGGCATATATAATTTATTGACGAGTTATTCCGAGAAGCATCAAGTATGTTTTTGCTCAACTATAATTTCCGATCTTCGTCAAAAAAATTTTAAATGTGACGATCGAAAGTGTAAATTTTAAATTTCAATTTTTCTAATTACATTCAACTAAACAATTTTGAAGTGAAATTTTGATGACTTCTTGTTGCCTGCCAATAAATTATATGTAATGCAGAATAAAATATTTCCGTGAATGATGTGTGCTCTAAGAGCTAGTTATAGAGAAGACTGAAGAAATTGTTTTGTTTTGTTTAAATTTTTATTTATCTTTCTGTTTTGTTAAAAAATACAGTGGCACAACAGTTTTTTTCTTATCTATTTTACATCAGCACTCTACCGGTGTTTTATTGAAATTACTGGTGCTCTAAGCACAGTTGTATTAAAAATATAATATTAAACACATTACACATGTTATTAAAGCATCTTGAAATTGTGTGAAAGTGTGCAATTGTTTTAAAAGCACATAGCAATAAATTGTTGGACATCATCACATAAATTATTTACGGCAAAAATGTAAGATCATCATTCGAGGAAAATCACCCGTTTTGATACTAAGTAATTTTTGAGGAAAATTTTTTGCTTAAAAATTATGTTTTAAAAATCACAAAAATTGCTTTAGATCAAGTGCTCCTCAAAAACTATATGCTTGCTTCTTTTACATTTTCTCATTAAAACTTAGAAACTATAAGACTACCCTTATTTTTCCCCACGATTAACATTTTTTTTTTGGAAATGGGCATTCAAACGATTTTTTTCATTCATGGAGGAGAGCTAAAATGTGTAATTCAAAAAAAGTATAACGAAAAATTTGAAAATCTTGCTTTTTTAACATCTTATTTCAAACTCTTTGAAAAAAAAGCCTATTTTTTATGCTAAAGTTGCATTTCTTATGTTTCAGTTATAATAGTTCAAAATAATGATATAAAATTGCTGCATTGAAATCTAAAAAAAAATTGTTAGGGCATATGCAACGATATTTATAAGAAAGTAGGTTCAAAGCCAATCTGTATCGAAAGTCATTTCTCATTGTTTAAATTTTAAGCTTAAATTTCCAAATCATAAAATTATTTTCCTTTCAAAGAATATATTTTTTCTTTGAACCACTGATACTTCATTTAAAAGTTATTACAGCAGCCATAAATATAAATACATCTCAAGAAAAATACTATTTCCCGCAATTAAATTTCAAGCTTAGATTTCCAAATCATAAACTTCTTAAACTTTCAAAACAAGATTTTTTTCTCACTTTCTCTTCATACTTCATTAATAAAAAAGCCCATTACAGCCAATAAATACATTGGTTTTCTAATACTTGCATTTATTTAAACGCAAGCTTTTAAATACTATTAGAAATATAGATTTTATTAAAATACTATTTTCTATGTATGAAGGCGGAGCTTTGATTTTTAAAAAGAGGAAGGAAAGAGTGAAAAAAAAAGTTTAAAATATTTACTGGGGGCGATCTAAAATTTTAAATAAATTTACAGTGACCGCTTATAGCAATCAAGTCGATTTTCAGCATGCGAGCACTAAATACCCGGCCAAATTTTTAAGCTTTATCCGAATTTTTTTTCCCTCGAAAAAGTACCATTTGATGCACCTCAAGCAGTCTTATGAAGCCTCAAACACAGTGCCAATCGATTACAGGTAGCTTCGAGGTTTCTCATTCAGTACAAAGCAGGACACAGAAAAAGGAACAAATGGAAGATTCTTCCGAACACGATTCAGCTGCCTGTCAACCTTTCAATTCTGCTCCAACAAGACTTGGAGTCCAAGTCACGTAACAATAGAGACGAAGAATTTCAACCATCATCTGTTACTTCTTTTGTATGCAGTGAACAGGAAATCTACACAAAAGGTAACATCCCAGAAGGCTTGGTATCTAGCTTGACAAGAAACTGACGCAATTCAGCCCTTAGCTAATTTCAAAAGGATTTTCTTAGACCATCAAGTGTCTCATTTTTAGCAAGGTGGCTCTTATTCCTGTCAATATTCCTTTTTAAAAAGCTTTTGGCTTGTTGAATCTTCTCTTGAATGGAATTTTAAGCTTATATTATGTCACTTTTGTGAGAAATATTTTAAAATACCATTTGTCACACGTATTTATCTACCCTTTTAGGATCTATTTTCTTTTCCCCATTTTTTAGGATCGTAAAAAAAGTGTCAGGAAAAATATTTCATTTAAAAAAAAAAAAAAATATGTTGACAAGAACACCTATTCTTGACAGAAGCTGTATTTTAAGCTGACACCACTACAGATATTTTCTATTAAGCAACTTCTACTAGCAGAAAAAATAAATGTTGTGTATTGACATTCTAACCGTGGGAAAATTAAGTATTTATTCTTTAGATCGCGCATGACCTTCCTAAGTATTAAAAAAGGTAAAAAAAATAAAAAAAATTCAATTTAAAAAATTTTGTCATGAAAATACCAATGTTTAAAAAAAAATCTAATACCATTCAAGTGTTTTAGCATTCTTTTTACATATTTTTAAAATTATTTGCATTCCTTTAAAGTTTGTAGTTCGCGCATAAGCGTAAAATGTCGCCAACATTAAAAAAACATCTTTTTTTTAAACTATATATATATAGCTTTCTTTGCACATTGCAAAATTTCTTCTTTTGTAATTCAGTTCAATAAATGTGTACCATGCCACTTTTTGTTGGAAATGCTATTCTACTGCATCACATTAACAACCCGGAAACTATCACAAGGATTTCGGGACACGTTGCATTTCGTGTTCCATTCTACTCTTCCCATCCACAAAGAATTTATAGCATAAATGTTTCTATTAAAAATACCTCTTTTGGCAATTTTTTTCATTCAAACTAATAATATTCTTCATGTTACTAACCAGCTTAAAGTTTGATAAAATATCCGGACATTGTTTTTTATTTAGCGGTGTTTTATTATTAGAAAACGCATCGATGTTTAAAAATGAGTGCGTACTACATCACCGAAAAAAAAAAAAACGAAACCGTTGAATTAGAATGGTAGGTAAATTGTATAGCTCCTGCGTACGGCAATCCTATTATCGATTTATCATTAAAAAAAAAAATACTTTTACCAATTGATATTAAGGAATTTCAAAGTTTTTCTTAATTTTTAAACTACCCAAATTTACGATTTAAATTATGCGCCTATACTTTTTTATCATACGGTTAAAAATTTTGCTAGCTCTATGTATTATTATTTGGTATCAATTTCTTAAAATATTTATATTTGTTTCTGCGATTTCTGTATTTTATAATTATTCTACAATCACAACCACTAGAAAACTCTAAAGTCAAGTTATAAATATTGCACCATGTTAAGCAAAACAGGAACAAGCAAAAGTGATGTCCTGATGTTGTCTAAAATTGATGCCCCCATACAGAAAAATCTATTTAATTTAAATAGTTATTTTGTGCTAGAAAACCAATAAAACACTCACACCCACAAGTAGTACACTAATCCAACTGAAATGTACTTTAAAATTGTTCTAGTGTGAGATGTGCTCAGTAAAACAAGTGGGAAAAAAAAGAAAGAATTAAAAGGAAATAAAAAAAAAAAAAAAAAGAAACAGAATGAGAATGAGATTTACGCTATTTTGAAGCCCCTAAAAATATTGGGCCCCCTATACAGACCCATGAGACCGTATGTAATCAGGGCCTGGGAATAAGTAGAAATTATTGAGTTCTAGCTTATCTGAAACATGAAAATGGAAAAACAATCTTTGTGTTGCAAGTTGTCAATTTTTAGTTACTTTACATAGAGGTGACAAGTATATTTGAATAATAAAGTAAATTATGAAAAAGTCCAATATTTTGGGGGATTGATACTTATTTCTATAATTAACTAGATTCTTGACTACCAAAATTAAAGTGAAAATCACGACTTTTCTTCAAAGGAATAAATAAAAAAGTTCACAAACATTCACTTTCTCCTTTTCCCTACTTATGAAAACGCTCAAGAACTCCAACTCTTCCAAGTTCTACCTTCTACCTCAACCTTACAGCATTCATTGTGCAACAAGTTGTAAATCTTGCGCCTGCTCACACGCCCCCCATTATCATCCTTCCCTGGAACCTTGGAACTCTCCCCAATTCACTGTCATCTGGCACCAGGTGAAGATGCATCCTTTTATGCAATCGTACGCCCCTTTTCCTGGGGGGTTTCGCGTCCCATTCAAAATTCAGTTTCAACACCTGTTGCTCTGAGGTTACTGAAGCAAGAAAATATGCCGACATTTCGCTCTAACCCGAAAATGTTACAGCACTATGATTTTGCCTCACAGCTTATGCAACATAAAATTCATCACCATACACCGAACACTGTTATACAGTTGCAAAATTACACTAGTTTCTATTCACCGACACAGTTATTGGAATCAAGTGCTGCTCATGGAAATTCCGTCTTAAAATACCGTTTTGTCTCGCACGTGACGCCTCATATATTTCGTTAAAAATAATCCTCACATACATAATAGCGAATGATCGAGTAACGCTCCTGACGTCATCAACAATGAATCTCGCTCCGCGGCACGAAAAGTTCATAATATTTTTTGTTAATGTTTGGCATGCAGGGAAATGCTTTATTTGTACGAGGCTGAAATGGAACCGATATCCTAACTGTTTTACTGGTAAGACTCATTTTAGGAGAATGAAGAAACGAAAAAGGGGTCAACAGTAAACGCTATCTACTGGAGTTTAGGGTTGATCCACTGGAGTTAGGGTTAAAATTTCAACTATCAAAATATCTCCAAACAGGCCATTGCTTTGTTCAAATGTAGAAACAATTTTCACCCGTCATACCTTGACGGGCAATTTTCTAGCACGTTAAGATATTAATAAACATTTTTTTTCCGCTTAACAAATTACAAACTTATGCGTGATTTCTTAAACAAAAAATTTCGTCATTACCCTGACATTATCTTTAAAATTATTACTTTTTAATGAATTATATGAACCGCCACGTGCGGGGCAAAGGATTGACTTTTGTGGATTGGTCCATATAGGGACGGAAAATTTTGTTTTCATATGCATAAATTTCTCGCTTTTTTTTTTCTGAGTTAGATATCAGTTCCTTACATTGTTGCTAACCAAATTTACATTCGTATCAGTAGCATTTACTCTAAAGGCGGCTTCAGAGCGAAGCATTACGTTGAAGTTGAAAAATAAGTTCTGCGCATGCGTTTGGCGAATCATTAGTCACTTATCTTGACACGGTTTTCCCATTTGAGAACGGCACATGATTCCAAAAATTATATCACTACCACGAACACCATCACCTGCAACTACGATATATCTGTAACAGATATCAGTATTTGAAAAGTTATTACACACTACACACCATTATGTTGATGCGTTTTAGTATTATTTGACTTCAAAAAATTAAAAAAAAGAAAAAAAAAAGAAAAACGCCAAGCGTTTTAAAACTATTGAAGAATCTCTCTGATCGAATTGAATTATTGTAACTAACACAAGCACTTCATACAAGGATGCACCTATGCCTTAGGTATACAGCAATTACAAGTTCCTAATCTTTAGGGCTTGATAACTTTTTTAAAAAAATTAACTGTTGTGCTGCTGAAATTTTGTTTGGTAGTGCAATTTGTGATTCCTATTTCCTCTTATTACAGGCACTTATGTGGTGCTAGAGCTCATGTTTGACTCTTGTTTCTGAAACACAAATGTAATAATATTTACAAATACTTCTATTGTTTACATAAAATGCCTGCCATTGAAATGAGCACAAAAACGCTGGTGGTTAATTAGTATTCACATATCGTCCATGTTAACGCATCAGAGTATTTTTGAAGCAAATGGTCAAGTACTTGTTTATGCTCCACTGCATGTATTCTGTCAAAGTAATGTTTTTAAGATTATGTATGTGGTTGAAAATATTTTTACGGTGCATCATACTTAAAAATTAACTCTGTGAAGATGAATTTATTAAAACTAACAATCATGTTTTAAGTGTCTATCATATGCAAAAACAAATTTCTACTGACATGCATTTTTTAATTTTTATTTTTAAGTTGACATTTTAAAACGATGAGAATGCAATTTCAATATGTATAGGTAATAATGCAACGGAAATGACGCTTAGAGTTGACGACAAAAATAGGAGTAGTTGTCATACTTTACCTTTTTAGTCCATCCGGTTAAAGCTGCCCAAGAACTTCCTTTAGCTGTTATATAATTTAAATATTTCTTTTGCTTCAGTAAGTACGTTTTTCTACAGATAAATTTACAATTAATGAAACCTGGCTATGGAACGGAATTTATGCTATATTACTATTAATTACTATAGTGCAAGTGCTTGTTTTGCCTTACGAATATTTGTTACATTCGTTACAATACCGTTTCACTTAATGTATTCAAAAATAAGTTTGAATCGAAAGTTTCACATGAAAAAATACTTATTTATTGTTTTTGAACACTGACATATTCTGAAAAATAACTCCATATTGTTGCATATTGCCTGCACAGCTTCGGTAGCACGTTGAAATTACATTCCTCATTTTAATTAAACGATATCTAAGTTAATAATTCTTCCAAATAATATGGATTTTAGGAATACCTTATAAAAGTTGTCAATTAAAAATATAAATTCATAATTTATATATATATATATAATGGTCTGAATACTTCAAAAAGAAAAATATTTAAAGTTATTTCAATGTGAAAAAATATTAAATATAATAGCTAATGGTTCTTTAGCATTTTAAATTTAAAACAGACATGTGTTTTATGGTATTGATTTTATTTTGATTTAAATTAAAATGTCGTTGCAATTGATGCTTATAATTTCAGCTATTTATTCTCTTCCTGTCGATATGGATAAGCTATTATGTGATTTAAAAAGTATACTTTTATACGTAACTACCACATTATACGTATCGTAAAATTTTGGATTCCTGGTGAGTTTTGTATCCGTATATTACCAGAAATTATTTTTATTTTAAATCAATTTTAAAAAAAGATTAGTAACGATTTAGTTTGGAAATGATACAAGATTTTTTATGTATCAGTATATCACGCGTAAAATTTTTACTCTGTGGAAAAAAAAAATCACATGATTTTAGGTGAAAAAAAGTTTTAAAGTTATCATTATTCTTTTTCATCGGTTTAATTGTAAAATAACTTTTTTAGAGAGTTTTTCAATAAGGTTACGAGACATTATAAATAAAACCATTTTTTTTTAAATAAAAGTGGGAAAACTAATGCAAGCATAGATGAATGTTTTAAAATAAATGTCCCCAAATAAACAGCTAAAAAACAATTATTTTCCACAATAAATCTATTAATTAAACCTCTTTATACTCTTAGGAGCATTTGATGATGTCGTAAAGAAGTGCATGTGTGTGTGAAAATCTGTCTAACTGCCGATTTAAGATGCAACTGAGTAATTAAAAACTGTAATTACAAATTGAACTTTATGAGCCCCATTTATTATTCTTAATATATGTTTCATTACTTTTCTTTCATGTCATTTTTACGACTTTTGCAAATGAAGTGTGATTTAATCGACAAGTTAAACATTAATAACAATCGTTTAAATATTAATATTGTTCATTAGTGGAGTATTAATGCAGCTCAAATAAGAGGAAATTTCATTGTCTTGATAAATTCTTGAAAAATTTCCCGCTTCACTGTGTCTGTCATTAAATCCAGAATATAATCACGGAAAAAGGATGGGAGGGGGATCAGTTCGTAAATCAAAAAATAAGTTTCGAATTTTTTTTAAATAAAAATATCACATTTGAATTTGCAAATGAAGTGTCTCAAATAAGTGTAAAAACACAATGTTTCATGAAATGAAACGCAGCGTTAATTTAATCCCAAAAGTTCATTTTGAGGTACAGGGTCTTTGAAAAAATTATTCTATTTTATTCAACTATAATTCTTCAACAGACAGTAGCACAAGATTGCAACCAAGACACTCTTGGTTGACTGATTTAGCAGTTTTTTTCCTTCTGCTATAATCAGAGATATAGCTAGATTTTTTTCCAGTTGTGAAAGTACTCCTTGACATTTTTTAGAGAAGTGAAATTCATTTTGGAGGAAGGAAATACACATAAACAGTGTAGATCATGATAGTGATTATTTCCATTTAAACCTATTTAAGGGTGAAAGGTGAAACAATCGATAGGGATGACAAGGACAGGAGATATGTTTACTATTTTGACTTTTGATGTTTTGAACATTTGTAGGAGAGAAAACAGAACTGTAACCCTACTATCAATCAAATATACATCTTGGTTTCTATCTTGTACTACTCTGTTGGCGAAATTTAGTTTAATAAAATCGGTTCATTATTTTTAAAAGGCCCTGTAGGTATACAAATAAATGATGATTTATAAAAGCAATGTAAATTTTGAGTATTTGAAATTTGTCTGAAGTCCCGACTTTCGATTCATTGTATAAATTAACATAACTTGTGATTAATTTATTGTAATTTTTACTTTGACCTTCCTCAATTGTATATATTCTTGTACCTTTATTAACCGTACTTATCTTAGCAAAAGTTTGTTTTGTACATATTTATGTTTAAATATTGTTATTTAATTTAGTTACACTCTTGTTTTAGTAACTTCATCATAAAAATGGCAAAAGACTGGTGGCCATTAAAAATAGAATAATTCAAAATATAATTTCGCCAGAAGTTAGTCCAATCTGTCATTTCAGTTTAATAAAAACTTATACCGTTGGACAAATGAATTTTTTGTTATTCATTTATGTGAAAGTTTATATGTTTTTTTGCCTTTTTGAAAATTTTAAACTCGTTTTGTTTGTTTAGTTTTTATGTTAATTTTTAGGTTCAACACGTTTTGAAATATTTTTAGCGTATCAAAAATGATGATATAGTGTGCAAAATTTGTTTACTTTAATGAAACGTTTAATCACGTAAAAAGAAAAAGTAATATTCAGCTCAAAAAAAAAAAGTATTTTCGGCAAGTTACGTTAACCCATGTTTCATTAATTTAAAATATTGCATGTAACATTGTGTAAACAGGAATTTTGAGCACGCAAGACAAAAAAGAAGGCTGGTTTATCGGTTATTATTTTAATGCCATGCACATACAATGCTAAGCGTGTTGCAAATTTACTGAGCATGACCATGAACTTGATTGACTTATTGACCAGATTTCAGTTCAAATGAAAGCTATGAAACAACTCATATTAGAAGTAGCTATCCACAAGTACCACATTTAAAATGCTTGTATGCCTTGAAATTCTGCAATTTACAGCTTTGCCTTGACCAGTCGATTTTTATTCAGTAAGAAATTAAAAACATTTTAAAAGATCAGTTGCATATCTGAAACAAGTTTGAAGACCTAAAACAAAGGGCTAATTGAAGAACTTCCGCGGGATTACAAAACAGAAATCTACATTTTGAGATTTAAATAGAACTGTGACCTTGTGAATTTACCCATTAACTTCGTCTACGTGCTATCTCATTACACCAATACTTAACAGTCAGCTTGCCGAAAATACTATTCATTTACAAAAATCAATGGAATATTACATGGGGCCATATTTCAGAAAAAATCGGTATTATTTCGCATCGGGTTGATGTCACAAATCCTACCACAAACCGTCTCCGCATAGAAATTACGCAACCGGAGACGGTTTGAGGGAGTAGTCATAACGTCAATCCGAAGCTGGATGCTGCTGATTTTTTTTCTAAATTCGGGCCACTTTCGCATGGAAAGGAGCTGTTAGTTTTTTGTAAAAAATGAGAAAAAATGACATAAGTCATTTATTTTGTAAAAGAAAAAACCCCTTTCCTAAACAATGAAAGCTCCTTTGTGGTACTGCAGAGTTCAAGAAAAAGTTACATTTATTTCTTGCACAAAGATTTCTAAAAAGCAAATTTTTGTGTTTAAAACGGTGCCGGGCATTGTATAGTGATGTACCGCTTCATCTCGGTGATACCTATAGCATTAATCGTTGTATTTTATTCTTTGAAACAAAGTGTGAAGCCAGTTTTGTATTTGGTTCCTTATGATTTTCATCGTTTGAAACTCATGGTTTTGAAATGTTCCTGTCGCGATGTTCAATGGTTTGCAGCGTGCTGAATTTCAAGAGTGTTCATTCCTTCATTTAGATGTTAGTAGTAAAGGAGAAGCTTCAACTTCAAAGCCATGGAGGAAATTCTTCATGTCGATATCATTCACTAGTAGGATATGATGTTGTATATCATTATTTTATGTTTTATTTCATGTGTCTTTAGTACAACTATGATGGAAAATTCAAACAGTGTGATAACATTACTGTAGTTTCTTTGCCCTTTAATAAATTCTTTGTCTAGTACAAAAGTGTATTTAATGTGTTCTTTTAGATTATATTGTCACCTACAAATGAACCCATTCAGTCACTAACACAATTATAGGGAAACACTTTTGGATAGATTTCTATTATTTGCCGTAATTTCAGCTACAATTATTCCAAATAAAATTAGAATTTAAAATTTAGGGATAAAATAAATAAATCAAACATATTGCTATTTATTTCAAAAATTTAATAGTTTAGGAATTGTATGACTTAAAAATAACATTGCAGATAAAAATGTCCGACTATACTATAAGAAGGATGTTGTTCAAAAACAGTTTAATCGCAAAAAATCAAAAAGTGAACTGGAATTCTTCTTTAGCCAGTTACAAACCCCAATATGAAATAGTTTGAAGGAAAAAAAAAATCACCTAAAAACGTACAGAGAAAATAATGTTTGTTCAAAAATAATCTTTTAATTTTTGTTTTCAAACACAAAAGAACTATTCCTCACACTGTACAACCACAAAGCTGCTTTCTATCTCCTATTTATCATTTGCCAAAGGGTGTGACTATAGTAATTTTTTTGCACTTTTGAGATCAGTGAGGTCTACAACTCTTTCACTACAGCAAAGAGAGAGATGAACTTCTTTTTCATTTTTGTAATCATATTAGTTCATAGTGGGAAATAGTAGTAGTTTTACTGGAAAAAAACCATGTTAATCTCAATCAAAATAAATAATTAAAACGAAATAATAATAAAAAATAATAATAATAAAAATAAATAAATAAAATAATATTCTAAACAGTCGATCAAAAGCAACGTATTTTAATTTTTCTAGTTAATGTCTAAATTATAAAACATATTTTAGTAGAAATTTCGGAAAATATTATTGAACTGTGTTTGAACAAATTTCGTTTACGGCTTATTCGTTGTGTGTATTCCAAAAACAATGTTTTACTTTTTCTGAAAACTGCTAGGCTCAGTGGTGGCGACTCGCGCACTTTTTTCAACTTCAGAGGTCCCCTGAATGTTTTAAAGATTTTGCATTAAAAAAAAAAAATCCAAGGAGATCACCCAAACTCTGCAGTCACCTAAGATGTCTTAAAATTGCAATTTCAAGGCTTCAACTTTGGAAAGTTTCGGAGGAGAACCCCTTAACACAATCCCTTCTTTCCCTAACTTTAAAGATGGCCTTTATTTGCGTTATTGAGACTTCAATGGGGTTTTTTCCTTCAGTCAAAAGTAGCACTTTTTGTCACTGAAATTGATAGACTAAGCAAAAAAAAAAAAAAAAAACATGGACCCAGAAAATACTTTCATTTTCACAACAATTACTTTTTAATTAATTTTTTAACGTTTCCGATTTTTCAAACAAGCCGTGGTCTTGATGTCACAAATGATGCTCTTTGACGCATCTTTCTACCACGTTTCCACCTTATGATAATCAAGAAGCGAATTAAAATTGCGTTCGACGCTTGCTATCAACCCTATCGTTGCCAATACACGTGAGTAAAGATGTGAATTAAATATTTTGCTCTGTGAATGGCATTTCATCATTTGTGATGTCATCGGACAGAAGCGTAAACAATGAAAGCGCACCGATTTAAGTAATTTTTTTTTAAATATTAAACTCAAACAAATTATTTAAAAAATGGTCAGATCCTATGTTTTTAAGCATTCTATTTCAGAAAACAATACTTTCAAAATTTCGGAAACGACCCCATTATGGTATCTTTTGTCGAAAGACTTACCCTTACATTAGAAAATATAGTAAAAAACTACGTTTTTAAGGCTTCCGATTAAAAAAAAAAATCCGATATCCAGTTGTAGTCTCTTGAATCTTCTTCTAAAGTCCCTAAAGGAAGTTAAGAATTGATCTTTTAGAACTTCATCATTTCATAAAAATTTGCGGGAGAGTACCACCAAACCCCTTCCCTCCTCCTTAAGTTACCCAACGGGGATAGCATGAAATAACTTTCTTAAATCTTAAACTTCGCAAAACTCTCGGAAGAGAATCCCTCAAACCAACAGGTCCTGAGTTTGCTAAAGATGGTCAAAAATTGCGTTTTAAAAACACAAATTTTGTTCAAAATACAAAGACAGCCCAAACGTTGTCATTATTTTTTTAAGACTTCAGCTTCGAAAAATTACCAGGAGAGAGACTTAATCCTCCTTCCCATTCTCCAAACGTTGACAAAACTATACTAAAACTACGCTTTTAAAGTTACAATTCCAAGGCAATAACGCGAGAGAGTCTCTGAAGCCTGTCTTCCTTAAATCACCCAAAGATAGCCGAAAATACAGTATTCCTCTTCCAAAAACATTCCCCCCTCCCCCGCACTTATAAGCCTCAGTCGCCGCCACTGGCTTTGGCTTGTGATTACACTCTGTTTAAAAGGCATAAGATCGTGCTTCACAAATGTGTTTTCATTCATTAATGGTCATGATATTTCATTACGTTTATACCCACAGTATACTAAACAGTCAATCAATATTGGATTTTTAGAAAAATGAATTTAAAAAATATGTCATGTGCTATGGAGTAAGAAGGAACACCGTCTTTAATCTAAGGAACTTTAAATATCATTGTCAATATCCTTACAAATCAAAATATTAGTCAGTAAAGCAGAAAGTGCGACAGGAAAATCCTTTGATAGCAATAGCAGCAAAACTTCAGGAACTCTAAAAGAACGGTAAATGGGAAGAGTAGGGTGGTTCAAAAATACATGTAAAATAACAAGTTTCTCCTTGATAACGGGACACCCCTCAATATTTTTAGACTTGTCGATAGCACTATACTGAAAGAAATTTAGCTTCCTCTTTCAACTGAAAGAGGGTGCTCAACCCCCTCCCGGAAACTTCAATAGTATGGGGAGGGGGTTAAAAAAATACATCGAACTGAAAAAACAATGATACATATATAATATACAATAGATATATGCATACACATTGCAATAAAATAATTATTTACTAAAAAATAGCTGGGGAAATTAAATATTTCTCAATTTGTAGGGGGTGTCCTGGACTCTACCTGAAAAAAAGTTTTTTTGAACCACCCTAGGGAAGAGGCTTACTATAAATAAGATAAAGATTTTAAAACCAGCAATAAAAAGCTTTTTCGGGTGTGGTATAATACGACACATAATAGTGAAAAATAGTGGAAAAAATTAATTGAAACTTATAAAAATCAAAGCTAATGAATAAAAAAAAATGCTTAATATTATTTTAAGCGAGATAAAATTTTTATTTTCGCTTATCAGCATTTTTTATTGATCAGAAGAAAAGAGAGATCTTATACAGAAAACCTACTAACAAGTTAGTACAAGATTGCTATAAGAAATGTTTTGGTTTATTATGTATGACTTTCCATGGCCAAGGTTTCAGAAGGCGAGTGATTGAAGATTTTCTAACGCAATCAAGTGTGCTGAATTGGTTATACATTTGAGAATGTTTTTTTTTTTCAATGCACGCCTTAAGTCTATACACATTTAACATTTTGTAAAACGTGAGATAAAGTCCACAAGACGTCTTTTTATATAACATCTGATATTGAGTTTTATTCTCCAGAGCAACATTTAATACAATAAACAGGAATTTAGTGAACGAAAGGAAGATCATACAAATTTTACTACTGCAATATTTTTTTGCTATAAGAAGCAACCAAAAACATTCCTCAGAGCATGGGCTCTCAACCAAGGAGGCGCCCCCAAGGAGAAGTAGAAAAAATTCAAGGGAGCACTGAATGTATTCCAACCATAAAGTAAAAAAGTAAAAGTAAATATAATTTACTTAATTTTGACGTTACATGAAAACATTTTCGACATTATCGCCGTTTTTGAAGTTTTTAGTGCAGTTTTTGTTCACATAACTCTGTAAATATGTATTTGTAGTCAAAATATCCAGCAAGGATATTACAACCTAATATTCAAAAACTTGTCACGAGAAAACAGTGGTTATCTTCTTTTTGATGTTGTGAGTTTATTGGACAACCTCATCTGGATCCTAGATTACTTCATATTTAACTCCATTTAGTTCTTTGATTTCATGTTTTCCAATAAGAATATGCTAAAAATAAAGTGATGTGTATGTTAAATTTTGTTTACAAAATTATCTTTATTTTTATTAAATAACCAGATTCAGAGATTCCAACTAGCTTCAGTTTCAAATTTTGATTGGATAGTACTCTTGTATTGACCACATATGATATTCTAAGGGGGGGGGATCAGTGTTCAAAGGGGGGGGGGTGCAGAATCTATAAGGATGAGAACCATTGCCTTAGAAGAACTAATAATGCAATAACACTTATAGTGCTGGGTGCTAAACATAGCCTAACTGTTTTGCCATTCTTTCATCCTTAAATTTTTCAAGTATTATTCCTCATATCTATAAAGGGGAAATCAAATCTCAGGAAAAATGCTACGCGGGAATTATAAAGTTGATTCAAATGTTACTTGAAAGGTCATTAGTGAATGAAATATTTTTTAAACTAACGAGTAAGTTAAAAATTAACTTTATTTGAAATTAAAGTTTAAAAGTGTATTTACTCATTTATTTTTCCAATGGGTGTTTAACCCCTAAAATCCATTTGTTTGGCTTTGTTAATGTTAGTTAGATGTAGTGGAATCGAAGCTAAATGAAAAAAGAAAAAAAAAGGTATATATTTTGTTTTTACGCTCCAAATACATGACTCTGAAATTTTTGGGAAAAACAATCCGTTCAGCTCACAAAATGTTCATTCAGTTCCATAAAATTACATCATTCAAGCTTCTTATCCTAGTTATTATTTAGTTAAATTTTCGTACATAAGTTCGCTACATCACTCTTGTAAGTTCTATCATTCAAATACAAACCCTTGAACATCTCCACCTAATTTAAAATGGACTTTCATCACTTTCAAAGAAAACAGCTCCTTTGTTCTGATGAACATTATGTTCAATTTACAGATGTTATAACATTCAGCATTCTGCCACTGTAACAAACACAATACTGTCGTAGAGAGGTGTAGGGCAGTCGGCAGTATCTGCGAATTTTTAATTTTTCTTTCTTTCTTTATCTATTTTTTATTTTATTTTTATTTGTTCTATTTTATTTTTTTTAATTACTTATTTATTTATTTCATTTTCTTTATTGTATTTTATTTATTTAGCTATTTTATCTATTTATTTATTGCATTTTTACATCTATTGTTCTTTAGCTTTATCGTACGCACTTACTTATTTGGTTTCCATTTAAAATAAAACACGAAAAAAAAAAGACGTCAAAATCAAATCTTTCCCTATTACTAGTTTGCAATCCAAAACACGTTTCTTCAAATATCTCAAACACTCATTTCTGCAAATACTGCCCTTCGCCTTCCCACGGTAAAATACAAAACCATTTAATTCAATCAATAATATATTCGCACCAATCCAATTCTTACGTTTTTTAGTTTACAAGCAGTGAAATCATACACAGGGGTGGGGAGTCATTGTGTAGGCTGCGGCATTAAATTTTTTGAAGGGGGGGGGGATTGAGGGGTATTCTTTTTTGGTGGCTCTTGCTTTTTGGAGGTCTCCACAATATCAACATTTGCTCTTAGCGGGATGGGGAGCACTCATTTTACACAATTCCTTTTTTCGGCTTACATTTAATTAATACCCAAATAGATGCTATGTGTCCATTCAAATACCGAAGAAAAAATCATAGAGATGAGTCTAGCACTCAGATGAAAAGTAACAATAGTAATATAATAACACATAAAATAAACTCACCACTGTAAGAAATAAATTAATGCCTCATATTAAATTGACAATGTATAGACAAAAGTAATTTTGAGTTAAAGCCCTCGAAACAATTATTTCAAATATGATGTTAAAAGTTTTGAACAATAAGAGGTTATTTCCACTGCTTTTTGAAACATATACACATTGAATTATCACTAAATATAGTTGTAAATATTAAGTAAAATTTCCCTTGAAACGACTAATAGTATTGTTCTTCAATTGCAGAAACGCAGTAATTTATTTCAAATTCAACAAACAGAACTGCACCGCGTGATACACGACTCCGATTTACAGTGATTATCATTAACGCCAAAACTTAATCGATAATCAGATGCGTTTAACGTTTGTGTTTGAAAGGAAGATGTGTGGGCACTTATTTTTATCGAGTTTCGTAATAACACAACAAGAATAATTTTGTCTGAATATGACACCAAACATATTTTTACACTAAAGACGAAATTTCTGAGAAGCACCAAAGATTGAATTAGCAGTTACTATGACAATCATAATAATCGCCAATCATTAGTAGACTAGATAGAGCATTGATTATTTTTGAGTGTTCATTGTTCCTGTCATTCTCAGAATTAAAAAACGAAAGAAAGACGTTATCTCTGATTGCTAGTGTGAAATAAAATTAGTTTTTCTTGCTTGAAATGATGGTACAGTGGATGACGGTAAATTGAATCAGTCACTTTAATGAATCAAATCGTCAAAAGCGGAACAAAATCTAGCGGTTTTAAATTAGCCGCTTTATTGAATATGCCGCTTTTTGGAATCGAAACTGTTTAAAACAGACGTGATTCATATAAGCGGCGGTCATTGTATATGTATATGTTCGTATGTTTCATACATACAGAAAATTCTGGTGTATGCAAATCCACAATTTAAGTCAGATCTTTGCCAAATTTGGCATATAGGTTCTTTGATGTTCAGGAGTTCACACAGAGTTTCCGCCAGAAAATCCGTGGAACAGAATGTTTTCCCCTTTTGATAAAAATGACTGAATTTTTAGATTTTTTGAAAAATACAAGTATGTCACAAAATTTGCTCTTTTCTACCCGTTGACGGGAAATTTTGCACTTTTTTGTTTTTGTTTAACCTAGACTGTTGAACATGCGTCATTTGACTTGACGCAACTTTTATTTTTAAGGTTGGCCTTGCAACACAGCTAGTTTAAATATAAAACTGAGGCAATTCTTAGCTTCCTGTCATTAAATTTTTTTTTGACTTTCATCACTGAAAAATATTATTAAATGAGACTATATAATAAAAACATTCAATAATATACTTTAGTTTTCAGTAGTTGGGGAAAGTGAATATTTGTTAGCCGCAGTTGAGATTTCTTGTTTTGCAGATTATGTTTTAAAATAGAAAGTAAAGAGAATTAAATTCATCTTCTACGAAATGCTGCAGGGACGTTATTAGATCTTTCCTCATAATTTAATTTCTTGAATTAGTCATAAAAAATAACTTATAGATAATAAGCTCAGTTAATTCTTGAGTCAAGTGATTAAGATCAGAATTTATGAATCTCGGTTTAAAATTTTTACAGCTTACTGTTAACTGATATTGAATGATAACTCGGATAAATTGCAATTAATATTATTCGAATTCTTACTTGTGTTTTAAAAGGTAACGGGTATGACGAAACAGGTGAAACATGTAAACGTAATGAACAGATAACAATTAGTGATAAGATAATAATTTTCCTCTATCCAATGGAGTATTAGCAGATTACAAAGTATATTTTCAATCTTAAAACGTTTTGTCGACATTATATACAGTAGCAGAGATGAAGTCGCAACAGCCATAATTATTTTTCCTTTTTAACAGTAATAAACATTAGGGGCAAGAAGAAATTCTTAAGGCGGTAATACACTTTTCTGATGTGGAGGATCAGGGCTTAATGTAGTAACAAAAGAAATGCAGGGGCGCTACAGATCTCAAAAAGTGAATAGTTGGCATTCAGTCCAATGTGTAAAACCTCACGTATACTTCAAAAGAAGTTCAGGGCCCCTGCTCCCGTAAACTCTCACGCAAATTGCACCATACCTATTAGGACAAATTTTCACATCTCTATGATAGGGGAGGTTTTCACGCACGCTGTGTGTGAAATTTATACAATCTCCAGTCTCGCTATAGGCTAATTCTTCGGAAACCACTAGCAATTAATTAGCTTGATGAATGATTATTTAGAAAGCTTTAACTTTTGGCAGTTTGGAGTTTTTTATCCTCTATTTATATCTATTTACACTCTCAGAAATGGGTCACTCACTTTCGAGAATTCTTCCATCGTTAGACAATATTTTTCATTTACGACGATTCTTTTCTAGCTGAGTCAAAAACTCATGCTCAAATCTCGCTGCTAATTTTCTCCAATTTGACGGAAAGTTTTATCGGAACATTTTTCAAGAAGTCATTTTGCCAAATACGGGATGCATTTCTGAGTGTCTAAAACTTTTCTTATCTTCAGTGAAACAATCTATTAATACTCCTTGATTTTCAGGAGTTCTCTAAGGATATTTAAATTAATTGAAACTGCCCATGCATGATTTGAAATTTCGTTTCTGTACATTTCTATGGTTCAATGGTTTTACAAAAGCTACGTTGCCAAAACCATTTTCAAACCCTACGTACTCCTACTAATTTCATCAACATTTGAAAAGTTACAAGTCCCACATAAATTTATTGTCATCTGTGTTTTTCATTCTATTTTGACCACAACTAACCGCAGGATTTTTACTCTGTATATTTAAAGCCATTAAAAAACGTTTAAAAATTGATTAAAACTGTTGGCTAATTCTTTGGTTGGCCTACTTTGGCCTGGCCTTATCTTTGTTCAAGTTCTATCTCCTGCTGTTTGAAACAAGGAGTTAACAAAAAACTTCTTACCGAACATCATTTTCAAATCCGTATTCGTTCCCAACAAACTTCACCAACACCAACGAGGTACGAGCCGAAGATTAAAACAGTGTTAACCACGTTTCCCATTCTATTACTACCGCAACTAATAGTAGGAGTTTTACGCTCTTCCATGATCTTTGACTTCTCTACGACAAGAAACCATCTTGAAAGGCGAGATATATCATTTGAATCCTGTCGGCGTGGCTCTTTGTCTGACTTAACAAGACACGAATCTTAAGCTTAAACATCCCTTACAGTACCCAGTCTGCAATTTCGGATTCGCAACTACAGAATTTCTTCCAGCAAATGACTACTCTATAACAGTCATTTGATGGACCACCTGGGTATGAGAGATACCACCTACGAGAAATCCAAGAGATAGTTGCAATAAAAAAATGAAACGCAATGGCAATGCTTCGAACTAACCCCATAGTCATAAGCGCGAAACCAGTAATATTGAGGAGCGGATCCCAACAGTGCTGTATAATCATTGCTATTCAACTTAGGCCTCATAATGCATCAGTGTAGCGATCAGATTCGTTTGTATTTTTTTATGCTTTTCATTTGGCTTCGTAAGGCGTTACGGCGTTTTCAACAATGCGATACGAATCAGCTGACCACATTCGAACTCAAAAGTAGCTATACAATTGCTTCAGACTTAAGATCCTAGAGTTGATGGATTCATGTTGTTCGTTTCGAGTGTACCTCACGAAAACTCTTTCCAAAGATCTTATTTAAATGTTTACACAAATTACAGATGAATCAGATTTAGAAACTAAGAGCCTTAAAACAGTAAAGAAGGAATGCGTGAATATCCTTTGAGTGTGATTTACGCAGTCCATAGCTTACAAGATTTTGACTATATGAGATGTGATAGTGCTGATAGGTTTGTTCAGTCCGAAGGAAGCATCTGATATGAATGTTTAGTTATACACTGTTTCAAACGTTGGCCATTAATATAGATTATCCTCAAGTTCGTGAATTTAATCCGATTGCTGAGTGTAGAACATGACTTGAATTTTAAACGGAAGTAAAATGTACTAGAAAAAATGCATTACATTTGCGAAACTGTTTTAATTAAATACCTTTGGCATATAAGGGATGGATAAACACGGCAACGTCCACTTTGAAAAGTTAATTTAAGCGATATTTTTACCGTTTTAGTTATCCAGATGGTTTTTCAAAAAGTTGTTAATTATTTTGTAAAATTAGATAAAACAAAATATCATACATGTGTGTATCCTACACATGATAGCTTAAAGTTTACATATTTTTCTGAGATGCATTTTTATGAAACTAGATGCAAAAAATAGTTTTGATGATTTTCCAAATTAAACTTGAATACAAATCGTTCAAATGATGGAAGCATAACAAGCAAACAAAAAAAGAGGGAGAGAGAAAAAGAAAAAGATTTTTTTTGTTGCAATCCCTACTTTAGTAATTATTTTTTAAGAACTTGTTTCTAATTTGTGATCAATTTATCCTTGTTTCCTTCCTCCCCTTATTTAAATAACTTTCTAAATAATAAAAGAAATTATTTGTACAATATATACGATAAAAACTGAAATGCACAAAATTCCTCTGATTTTCGCACGAAAAATAAGACA
Organism: Uloborus diversus; assembly: GCF_026930045.1. Lineage (NCBI taxonomy): Eukaryota > Metazoa > Arthropoda > Arachnida > Araneae > Uloboridae > Uloborus > Uloborus diversus. The sequence continues at coordinate 116,425,620 of NC_072740.1, forward strand.
AGCGACAAACAGACATCAATCCGAACCGTTTACAAACTTAATGAAAAGCAAGTACGAGAAACAAGAACTATTTTTTGGCAATTTAGAAATGTATCTCGTTTGATGTTGTTTTACAAGAACTTGTTCACAACAACAAAATGTTTTGTCTGCTTTACGAATGAATAAAAAAAAATCGTTTGTCGATTTAATTGATTTTCAATGCAACAGTGAGCAGTTTCACTGAACTACGAGTGCTTTTTAGATTTAATAAGAGTTTATATGATGCAAACACTCAGCTCATTCTACTAAAATATCTTAAGTCAAAACATCGCCCAATGCTGAAATTAAGTATTGGAAAATGACTGAAAAATCTCTAAAAACCGATGACAGGGCTCTGCAGAACTTTATAAACACCAAATTATGCAGCACATTCAGGATCAAGGCTTAATTTGCATTGGTGTTGCAGAGAGCTCGGAATATTGACGCATTCGACGGAATTCGTATAAAGAAAAGTTCACATTTCAAATTAGTTGTAAGTTCCGTAAGGCTACCTTACTTATTTTGTTAGAAAATTAAGCCTTAAAAAAGGGATATACAAGAGAGGTTTGGAGATAACCCTCTACTCTATACTTCTAAAATTTATTCCATAATTATTTAGCTAACAGGCTTGACTTGATATAGAACTCAGACCAAGGCACATAAGCACATCTCGATTTCTTTACAGGGGCAGGGGGGTTATTTGAGGCAAAGGGAGAAATGTACGCGGGGGCAAGGGGGGGGGGATTTTTAATCTAGTCTTTTAAATAACTTAAAATAAGGTGCTTTCTTCATGTCTTCTTCATAAAAGAAATGCGACAAAATTAACGTTTACATATATTCTTGCTACTGATTTTTCCAAATGTGTTATTTTCATTTCATTGTCTTATTTCGCATGAAAGTTAATAAGAGAATATTTTTCTTATACCTAATACTCTTTTGGGTTAAATTTTTAACAGAACATTTGGGAACACTTCAGTTACTAAGAATAAATTCAGTTACTAAGGGGGGGGGAATCTCAGGTGGCAACTACTTTACACCTTGTGTAGGAGGATTCAACTTTTTATTTTTAATACGCGAAATGAACATTTATGCCTATCAATTGTTCAAAAAATAACTTTTAAAATACTTATAAAAAAAACTAAAATTATCTATATATTAGAACAATGAAATTAACACTTTTCAAAAAAACAACATAAAAATTCAACAGTTTAAGATTTCAATCAAATTTATTCATGAAGATTTCTAAATCTTAACAGAAAGGCTTAACAGATGTCTGGTACATATAAACACAAATTATACATAAAAACAGTAGAAAATAAAAATTTCAAAAATCACGATATTTCAAAAATAACGTTGAAGTTTCTCGCTTCCCAAAAAAATTTTATATTACAAAAAAAAAAAAAAAAGAAATGTTTACCTTATCGTTTCTACGGGAAGCGCTTTACACACACACACACACACACACACACACACACACAAACATGTTATTTTATTACAAATTGGTGTTCCGTAAACCACCAATGTTGAAAATGGTTGCTAAAGTTGTAACGATCATTCCATAAAAGAATATATTCATTAGTTTATCTTTCGGATGGACTAAAGACTTTTCCAACAATGGGTGAAAAGTAGCCTAGGTTTACGGTAATTAACATTTCATTACAAATAAAATTACACATACCTTTTGAAAACTTCAATCCCGTTCTCACGACGATTATTTGCTGACGACGCGACGTTTCAACACCCCCCCCCCCCCCCCCCCCCCCCGTGCTTGAGTTGGATTAATGTTTTGTTGCCACCGCCCGATTTCCAATTGTACACCAAAGTTGGTCTTAACGGAGTCGAAAATATTCCTCAAATGGTGTTTGCGCATGCGACATTAGTATAAGAATTCACCAATATCCGTGTTTGGTTTAGATTACACCAATTTTAGTGCATGGGTAAGCTAGATATGGTGTTGACTTGAAATAAAGCGTTGATTTGCACAATTTTTGGAGTTACTTAACACCAAATTCGGAGACTTATTACACCTCAGTTTTTACAGTGCATGAAATGTGCATGAAAAACTGAAATTGTAATAAACGTGTGAGCAAAAAGAATGCAATAAAATGATTAGAAATATTTTAATTCGTGAAGTAAAGGCATTTGTTCTCATTTTAATCATTAAAGAGCAATCCATGTTTTTCTTATTACTGAAGACCAGTATCCATCATTCCGCAGTTGAAGTTTAAGAAGAAATTCATCAGTAGAATAAATATTTTCGAAAGAACTACGTAATTAAAAACATTCATCTTTATGTGTTATAAATAAATATGATGCATCGTCACTTGAAGCATCAAGCAAAAACTTTGTCAATCCTTACAAATTACAAATGCTGCTTGTAAAAGTGAGACTATCAATAACTAGCAAAAAGTTTCGTGAATTTATATTGAATGGTGCTAATTTAAAATTCGATAAATATCTTTAATACCCCTATCTCTTATCTTGCTAAAACCCCCATATTTCATGAGAGATATCGCGGGGCGGGGGGCAGTGAAGAAACAAAGTCTATAATTCATAGGGATTTCTAAGCGTCTGACTATATGGCGACATGATGTATAAATCTAACTCCCCTATTCCTCAAGATTCAGCAATTAAATGCTTTCATTTTCTTCTTCTATTAGATGTTTCATAAAAAAATTTGAAAGGTATTGTACTGGCCCCAGAACTTAAATTTTTTGGAGGGACGAAATTTTCAATTTACCTAATGAAACTAAAATTTACAAAGTAATAAAATGAGAATATGCACACATACTTACATCTAATGAGAAGATTTTTAAAACATTTAATGTTGTAATACAATCTCCAAATTTGTAGAGTCTTCCGCTAAAACTTGCCGAGTGATAAATGTTTGCGAGATCACAGTCATCTCCCATCGGGGTTCTGCTGCTGGTGAATTACACACTGACTGCGTTGATTATTTCTTGAAAAAGTTATTTTAGTGGTAAAAACTTCCCATTTTGTGTGTCAAATGTAACAGCATATTTAAAAACTGAAAATATTTTACGAATACATACAACTTTCAATAAACAAATCATAGTTAGCTTGGAAGTGTTTGTTCTACTTAAAACAACACTCAAATTTTAGATAGCACAAAGCAGATTTCGTTTTGCATGATACACTCAAAATATATTGAACTGCCTCCTTCTAATTGCAAGCAATACATTCTGCCGATTGAAGCATAAATCATACTGTGAAATTTGTGTACTGAACATTTTAAGTTCTCAAATTTCAATTATTTATTTTGTTATCAGAAACAAACTGCAGAAAAAATAACATTTAGTTTTTTCGACTTTTTAATTTACAAATATAACTATCACAATAATTAATATATTACATGCAATATACCAGACAGTCCGGTTATCTCATCCTGAGACTGCAGTTTCGCTCTTATTAGAACTCCTCAGTCAGGAATAGTGAATAACCGAGCTGGCGACAGATGTCAAGATGTCATCTCATTGAAGCTGAGAGATTGCATGTAGTTCTGCGCCTCAGCCCTGGGGCTTAGGGGCGGTAACTTACTGCTACATTAATAATTTGTTCAAAAGTTCGAACTGATTTTGTATATGCTTTTTTAGAAAACAAATTTGTCCAATATAAATAGTCTGCCAATAAAAAGCATACTATTAAATCAGAAAAAATAGTACAAGTACTTTAAAAGGGAAATAGTGTGGTATATAAACAAACCAGTGTTGTTTTGGGGAAAAAAAAAATGGATGCAATTTCAAACTGTTTGTTGTGCTCACGTTAATTACTGGAATTTTCTAAAAAGGAAAAAACGTAATTGTTCACTAAAGTTTATTTTGATGTAGACAAAAATTTTGAGCCGTTCTCAATAATTTCTTATGCAATATTAATCCGGAGAGGGAAAAAAAACGGTATTTGTGTTGCTGAATAGTTGTTTTTCATTATACTTTCAGAAAACATGTATAAAAGTAAAAATAATGAGAAAAGGTATCAACAATTTATGACGTATTCTCCAGTATCGATCTAGAAAAAATATTGCGCATTTAGATTTTGGAAACTCTGTAGCATAAAAGTTTTGATATCTACTTAAATACATTAATACGTTATTATATGTAATCTTCATTCACTCCAAGGTAAACAAGGCATAAATTTGCAAGGAAAACTGCATGAATGTTACTCAGACTTACGAAGGAATGTGACTTAATTACTCAGGTTATAATGAATAACATTGTTTTTCGAAAGTAAATAATAGTTTTTGTAAGCAATACAAAGGTTATTTTTTGTAAGAAATAAATAAACACATTCATGCTAAAAAGCAAAAAACACCAAATCATGTAAACATTTTTACTTCCATAACAGTTTAGGGCAAACTGGATAATGTTTTCTCTTCATTTTTATGCATTCTTTAGTTTGAAACTACACTTAAGAGTTTTTATAATGATTTTCTCTTCTTCATAAATATATTTTTACAAAAATAAATATATTTTTGACACCGTTCAGATATTTATAGGTTAAGAGTTTCAAAAACTATAAAGTAATCTTTTGCATACCAAAGTATCCATAGATTACCCGAAGACTTTTCGAAAGAATCGCTCAAAATAACCAAAGAAAATCAAATCAAAGGAAATAGATCAAATAAATAAATACGCGAAATTAAATACTCACGTGTTACTTTTATACGTGTTTGTACATTCATGCATTGAGTTTTATGAATAAGGTTTCTTAATGCGTACAAATCGAAGCTTTTGAGCACTTTTGAACTTTTAAAGCAGTATTGCAATTCATTAGACAAAATTGTTCCGATGCTTACAGTTCTTTTAAGTATTTTGTTTATGAGCATTTTGCCCTCTAATTTCTTTTAAAACAAATGCTTCGTTTAATTAAGCTCATTTCTATCATTTTTCCTTTGTTTCTAAGCAAACTAGTTTTTGAACTACTAGTAATGTATTTTTATCCTGGATTAATTTTAAAAAATAACAAAAAATAATAATAATAATAATAATAATAATGATACATCTGTAAATAATATTTTCAAAGTACTGCATGAAACAATTAACACTAACAATGAAGATTTTAATAATAAAGTTATGTAAACTGAATGCAAATGGATTTGTGAAGAAATAGTATAGTTTCACTTTTTTAACTACCTCCTGAAGCTAAACATGACAACAATAACAAATCTTTCTTAAAATGTAACAAAAATGTTACAGCAAAACTGTTGATTTCAATTTTGCTTCGCTGAGTGGCAAATAATTATTTTTATTTAATTTTGAAACTTTCTGTTTAGTCCTAAATTTAAAAAAAAGGTTAATTAATGCAACATGTACAACTTTAATGATTCAAAAAAACATTTCGATAGCTAGTTTAATATACTTTAAAAATGTTTTCGACACAATGTAGATAGTTTAATGTATCAAAAATTCTACGATAGTATATTAGGAGTATAGACAAAATGCTGGTTTTAATAAGTGAAAATTTAGATAGACTCTTCAGCAATTACAACACATAACTAGTTTAATTTTTCAAAAATATTTTCAGTTGTAAACTACGGAAATAAAAAAAAAAATCCTGGTTTTAATGAGTAAAAATTGAGATAATTTTCAGCAATTCCCACGCAAAATTTAAGAAAAATTAACTTTTACAACAGAAAACAAATTTTAAATGACCCTTTATATCAATAACAAATTTTTTGGCTTGAAACTTAGTAATATTCAGGCATTCTACATAAAAGAATCTAGTTTTAATGAGTAAAAATTGCGATAGATTTTCAGCAGTTTTGCCTAGAATTAAAAACAAAAATAATCATTTGAAGAAACATTTGCTTTGCCAGAGCAACGAAAAACATTCTCAATAACCCTCAACATCAACAATGTATTTTTGCGCTTAAAATTAAGTAATATTTAGGCACTCTACAAAAGCTCATTGTGTACCCGCGCTTTCTTTTGCCGGAGGAAAAATGTGTGGCTATACAAGGTGATTATCGATTCCCAGCGAATCGCAGCAAAAAGCTTTCCCGCGACCCATCTACCAATGAATAGCGAGTTTTGAACGCCCCGCATACATCTACCCAAAGAAAGAAGGGGATCTTGGATCGCTTGTGCCGTTAAAACAGATCAAGTAAGTCGATATTTTAATGTTTTATTAATGCATCCTGCGTTTGCAGACTGTCGCAAACGTAAAAACTCGAAGTAATCAGCTACCAGAAAGCTGTCAAAAAGAAACAAAACATGCAAAAGCGTCTTATCTTTCCGTGACGCTGGCCGCAGAGAAAGCAATATGGCGCTGGTAAGCCTAGTTGCGAAACGCAAATAAAACGCTTTCGTATTTTCGTGAACGGTTTTCGATATTTTTGCATGCATAACGATACAATAGTTGTTTGCTATGTTATTAGGATTTTTTTCGAGGATGTGCTTTAGTACAGGAATTTTTTCCAGCTCAAGGTATTTCCTAGCTTTGCTGTAGGTCATTTGTTGAATTAGTTATGATCATTTTTTGTTTAGAAGAAAACGTAATTAACAGATATTTAGGAAGTGTTTCAACTCTTTATAACAAGCGTTATTCAAAAGTAGGACTTTAATTACATGCAAACATGGTACGTGTTTATGAAAAATAATTAAAAACAAGGTAATGTAGTTCATTTCTTGAAGTAGGTTTGCGCATATTTTCCTGAGAAAAATATCTTAATTGACAAACTTTTATGAAGCATTTCAACGCTTTATAACAAACATTAACCAAAAATAGAACTTAAATCTATGCAAGCACTGTACGTGTTTATGAAAAATGATTTAAAACCTTGTGTGCTAAAACACGATAATTACCTAGAATAAAATACAAACCGCGAATTATCTTATTACTTCTGCTTTATTTACGTCAATTGTTGGTTTCATTCACAATACATGTTCAGGAATTACTATTCATCTCAAAATATTTCCTAGCTTTGCTTAAGTAGTTTTGAACATTTTTGTAGAAAAATAATTTAATTGATAAACTTTTATGAAGTATTTCATTGCTTTATAACAAGCGTTATTCAAAATTAGGGCTTGCATTTTATGCAAACATGGTACGTGTTTATAAAAATTGATTAAAAATCCATTGTGCAAAACTCACTGAAACTGATACTCAACGTAAATAAAAGACAAATCACTAAGTAAAATCTATGTCATTATCCTATTATTTGTGTTTTATTTACGCTGATTAGACATGCTTATTTGTAACTGAACATTCAAGTAATGTAACAAAACAAATTTGCAATTACCTTTAATAATAAAATTTCTAAACGCATTTTTTTTTACAACCAATATTAACAATACTGCACATTATTTAAATGTATTCATAATATAACTATTTAGTTGCTTAATTTTTACATCAATGCAAGAACGTATAATCAAAAATAGGTCAAATGATCCATTCAGTGATTTAAACGAAGCACTCCTTGCATATTTTGTATTTAAATTTGCATCATTGACTATTTATAAGTACAGAAATTCATTTCGATATGCCAAAATATTTAATGAAGTACAAATAGTGCCATTTATTAATTATCAAATGTTAAACTTAATTCAAATTCCTGTACAATAAGCACAGTTTACTTTGTTTAAATGATGCAGTTTCTTCGACAAATGATCAACAAAACATTAATTTTGAGAAAGTTTCCAAGCAGATGAAAATAATTATAAACAAGCTCAGCAACTAAAATAATCATGGAAATTATAAGTGAAAGAATTTCTTTTAGTGAACATTGTTTTTCAGAACTAGAAAAGGAAAGAAAAACGTTTTATTTGATTGAAAGGACCCATTTATGATATGGGAAGTGCTCTTGATGATACTGAAGGGTAGGGAGTAGTAAGGGTGGGGAGGGAGATTGCTAAATAAATCGAATTTAGTTCGACATGTTGAATTATAGTCGACATTATAATACATCCACAACTCAATGATATACTTAAGTTCCTTAAAAATGGAAAATGAAATTAATTTTCCACTCTTAAGGTATACTGTTTTATATAATCAATGGGCTAATATTTCAAAAAAAAAAAAGTTAATATTTCAAAAATGTAGGCTTTTGTTAAATTGTCTACAAATTGTTGAAAATGAAATCTTCAATTGAAAAACACATTTAATTAAAAAATGTATTCGTTAAATTGACAAGTACATACTACATACATTTTCTTTAGTTAGACTTTTTGTGTGTTACTGACAACTGTTTATTGGTATATTGGGGTTACTGAAGACAGTTTATATTAAACATGGGTGTTGTTTTGTAAGGAAAGGTATAAACAAAGCACATCAAAGAATTACAGACTTTACTTAAACCTCTTTTTTTTTTAAATATCAACTTGGCATTTACGGACAGATTACAACATAAAGAAATACATAGTATTGATTGAATTCAGTACGAAATCGCTGTTTTCCAATAAAAATCAGACTGATTTCGAATGTAAAATTGACATGACACGAAGATATAATGCATTAAAAGTTCGAGTACCCATTCCTCTACTCATCTTTTGACCAAGGACACTTTTCGCACGCACGCACACACACACACACACACAAATTATATACATAAAATAAAAAAGGATCCAAATACTTTCCTCTGAAATAGGACTGAAATGTGGAAATAACGTCAATATAGCACTAATTCTTTTCATTTCAATCATTTACATATCGTGAGGTAAATACTACAACTCAGTTTTTTTCATGGAGCTTCGAAGAAAACTCAGCAAATGAATGTTTTTTTTGGGGGGGGGGATGTAAAGACTTGGTTTAAATTTTAATAAACTAACAACTCTAAAATTTGTTGAATTAGAAGTATTTTTGTCTTCTTTCGACAACAAAAGTGAAACATTTTTTCCCTCAAAATTGCAGTTACCTACTTGTAGCATACAGCCGACGGTATATAGTGTGTATTGTAATTTTAAACAAAGGCATTCATATTGTTAGTTCCCCTCTCATCTTAATATGTAAAAAATGCTTTTGAAAGTTTTACTTCTGCATTAAAAGGAGCTCCATGTAGCCATAAAACATGCATTTGCTACCATTTACAAATTTTTTGCTTTATCAACGTTGCCTCTATCAGCTATAATTTTAGCACGAAGTTATTGTTTTTATTTCTTAATACAAATAGAATTTAAAAGCCTTAACTCAGAAAAAAATTTAATTTTTGAGAAATGGTTAATTTAGCATAAATAATTTTTAAAAGTTATAAAATTGTAAGCATTTAATGAATGAAACGAACATTATCAATACTGTGTGTAAATTTGACAAAAATTACATCTTTAAGTCAAGTCTCAGTTATTTCAAGACTTGGTGGTTTTCACTTCACTGGAATTCGACCCATTTCAAAAGAAACAACTGTTTTGAACTCCAACCTGGAATTTGCTGAATCATAAGTAAAAATTCCAAAATAACGCGAATTCCATCAAAAACGTTTTATAACTTTTTTTTTTTTTACATTCTGAAAGCATTTTCCCTAACAACTTATAACAACCTCAAGAATTTATGTAAAAAAATGTATGGACAACTTTCATTTTTTAAGCTAGTATTTTGCTTTGATTCGGCATAATTACTCGAAACGTTGAGGAACTTTTATTTAAATGTACCAACATCGAAACAAAAAAATATTTTGAAAAGTAGATAATAATATGATTTAGTCTTTAAAACAAAATGTTTTATACTTATTTTGCCACATTTTCGTGAGACGTGGAGCACCTGTATTTAAAAGTACTAAAAGCAAAACAAAATCTTACATAAAATATAAATAACATTATTTACGTTTCAAAATACGGTTTCGTTTAAATTTCGGAACATTAATGTGAGAGGTAATATAAGGCCTGATGGTTTGAAAAACTCACAGAGCATAACGCAAGTGAACCAAATTCATTGCAGCTAATTTCCAGAAATTGATTTTCAAAGTTCTCAAAATGAATAAAAAGTTGAGGCGAGCTTGACATATATTGCGTGCTGGGGCGGGACTTAGTTAACTAGCTCTGAAACGAGCTATAAAAATATAATTTTATTTCATGAAAATATTTACAATATCTCAGTTCTTGAAGATACTAGAATTGAGAAAGAAAATGGAAAAAAAAAGCATGATTCTTTGAAGGTTTAACTTTCTACGTTACCCGATTACTGTAGAAGAGACCTTAGTTGAAGGTCTGAAATAAGTATGATTAAAACCCTGGGAAGTAATTTTTACGAGAAAATAATATGAAGAAAAAAAAACAATTTTAAAGAAATGTGTTATCATTTTACGCATGATGTGTTACATAGCAGATATTGTGTTAGGTAACACATTAAAAAAAACTTCAATATTATAAAATCTTATAGAAATACAACGCAAGCAGCTTTGTTTAAAAAATTCTTACGGAAGAAAATTGCAGAAAAGTTAGAGCTTTTAGATGCAAAGTCATCTTACAAAACCGCACACTTTTTTAATTGAAGAGGGAGTTTCTTGAAACTGCGAAACACCTGCAAGTTTTTGTAAATTTGCGCATTTATAACGTTGTTTTTCAAATAGTTACATTGTTGCGCAAAGGAATTTATTTTTTATTCTTGACATTGTTCCAGAAGTCCGCGGTTAACTTAGCTGCTCCTAACTGCCTCTACTGCAATTAGTTTATAATTCAAAACACGTTTGAAAAGAAGAAGCAGCGGTTTAATGAACTGGAGAAAGCTTTCTCCTGGTTACTTAGTAAAAATAGCCTAGCTCTGATAAATGCTACAGGGGATTTTCTCCATATGAACATTCTTATCTTCCGCTCTTTTAAGCGCTCTCCACAGTAAAAATGATCCAGCTCTGATAAATACCACAGGGGCTATCTCCTTATGTACATTCGTATCTTTCTCCTGGTTACAAAATATGAATTGTCTAGCTCTGATAAATACCACAGGGATTTTCTCCCTATGGACGTTCGTATTTTCCGGTCCTTTTTTAAGTGCTGTCGTGGTGATATAGAAAAAAGAGCTTAGCTTTGATTAATACCAGAGGGGCTAACTCCATATCATGATGTTTACATTTTGCTCTTTTAAGGGTTCTCCTCTTTTAAGGGTTTTCTTTAAGGGGGTTACAGATAAATACCGTAAAGGTTTTTTTCATATGCACATTCGTATCTTCCGCTCCTTTAAGCAGTTGCAAGTTGCAACATTTGCTTGATTTTAAAGGACACTTATGGTTTTTTAAATCATTTTCCTTGCATCAGTAATTAAGTAGAATAATTAAAATAAATCCGTGACGATTCATTGCAAACTTAACCCTTTATCAACCAATGAGGAGATTGACTCCCCGAAATTTCTCAATTAAAAGTCCTCTATTAACTACCCAAATGAATGATGCAATGATGAAGGAATAATCTTTACCCGTCTATTTTAATTATGTGTATTTATCAGTTTTAAAGCGTAACGAGTATTATCTCCTAAGAAACAGGGGGGGGGGGAGCGCTAAAAGTTATTGATATAAACAAAAAAGAATTACTTTTTAAAATATTATTGCGAGATATTTTTTAAATATAGCAAGTATCACAAGATAAAAATGGGCTTATAAAGGTAAAGATCAACAGTGAGTAAATTTTCTGGTTGCTCCCCCCCCCCCCCATGGGCAAGTAGAAGCAAATTTATTAGTATCCATTTCTTTCCTTGCTTTTTAATCGCTGTTTTTTGTAAACCAGAAATAAATGTAACTATGCGACAAATTTGCTATTTTATTGCTACTGTAACATAAAATTATCACTAAAAAATTTAATTTCATGTAACTAATATTACGCTTAACACAGGTGGGGTTGGGGGAAGTGGTGTACTAGTATTTTTAGGGAACACTTTTTTCATCAAGCAGCATTTTTCTTTAGTTATTTTTATTACTGGTGAATGGCGACCATTTATTTTGGTCTTAGATAAAGAGTAATTATTGTATGGTATAAATTTGTTGTGCTTCTGTTCAATGCTTTGAAAAATCATTGCTTTAGAGATAGCTTCTTCCTTCTCTGTTAGAATTATGGAACGTTTTCATCCGTTTTAATTTAGTTAAAATATTTTCCCCACGCTTTTTTCTAATTTGAGATTTAAAAAAAAAATAATCAAATTAATGCTTTTCCTTGCTAGTCGACGAAGAAGCTTGATGATGAATAAAAACGTGATAAATTGGTTCGTGACAAATTTATATAGTAGTAAATTAACGTTTTATAGCCTCTACATAACAATACGTGATCTAACCGACTTGATTGGTTTATTTATTGATTTGATTTAGATTAAATGCAGTCAAGCCAGCTTATTAGAATTTCTCGCTTAATACATTTTCAATGCAAAAAACTGTTGTCTATTTTTTAAATCCCGTTTAACGTAATATACCGCTTACTAGACGACCCGTGCGGAACTCCGCACTGTGCTTCGAATCGTTTCATAAGGCATTTCGCTCTTTAAAAATTTCAAAGAAAGAACATTATGAAGAAGAACCGAAAAAAAGTAAGCGCAGAAGAGAAGGCATGTAATTTAAAGACATCAGTAACAAAACCTCGTTAAATACAACTTTGTGATAATTTGATCATAGCTCACCTTTTGGTCGTACATATTTTCAATGCAAACATAAATATCATTAAAAGTGGCTGAGTAATGACTCGTGAAAAAGCAATAATTGTGCATGTGAAAAAAACAGGTTGTGGCAAATACAGTCCTGCCCATGTGAGCATCTGACGGGGAAAAAGAAACATTAAAGAGATATTTATTGGCACGGATTCGAATTGGCGCCATTCTGATTAACAGCCCGACACCCCAACAAACCTAGCAATTGCGCCCTCCTTTTCGAAAGCTATTCATTGAAGGAATGCGTAGTAAGAAACAGCAAAAAAGCTTTTTGCCAAAAGAAAAATAATAATAATAATAATAAGATTATGCTTCTATATTTTGTCATTAACCAGCATGATACGATTTAAAATTATTCGTAAAGCATGGAATTTGATTAAAGAATGACGAATATCTCCCGTAGCGATAGAAATAAACATTCTAGAGAAGTAATAAATTAGATTGAAAACAAGTGTTTTTATCTTTGAATATTGAACTATTTCACATAGAAGGTTGCTTTAACCGTTACGGCTTAAATGGATGCACATGTTTCTCTTTTAACCGAACACTTAAAATTCAAAACCAAAACCAGTTGAACTGAGTCCGTTTTTTAAGTGTAATTTTTCGAACGTAGACAAAATGTATTTTTTGGGTGAAACTCGGAGTTTTAATTTGGCGTAGAATTTTTTTCATTTGTATAAAAGGTCGAACACTGCTATTAGAAAAATCTACATTTCAGCGTACAAAGAAAATGTTTTTCTGCACAAAAAGGATTCCCTTGAGGTAAATCTAATACTTTTTTATGCTTACATTATGTTTAGTGGTCTGAACGGAGTCAAAGCTTAAAAAAATTAAGAACACCCTTCGATTAACAGTCAACTTATCCGAATGATAACTGTAGCCTGCATAAAGGAATCGAAACACCAAGTAGCATTCCCACTGCATTTATTTTATTACGTGTGTATGTTATGAGTACATGTAATGCGTAATACTAATATAAATTTGATATTATGTCGGACAGCCCAAGCTTGCCCGAAGTTCAGATAGTTTATAGCCGAACGCTCTACCGAAAAAAACTTATCAATTTAACCGAACAACTAAGTCCAGTGCTTGTAAGATTTATTAAAATATAAACACACACACACACAGGCTTTTTTTTTTTTTTTTTGCCGAAAGCGACGTAAAAAAATTGGAAAACTTCATTAGAACTTTGCTTTAAAAAAATGCATAAGAACTACAGGCTGCATCAAGTTTTTGAAACAGCAAGGGGCGTTTTCGAAAACTTGATTTTTCGACCGTAAGTCTATTTTTCGTCATTAGCCAGCCTGATAAATTTTAAAATGAGAGGGGAATAATATATAAAGTAAGATATTGAAGAGAAATGTTTTTTTTCTTTTTGAAAATTTTTACAATTTGTTACCTCAGGCTGCTTGAACCGTTATAACTTAGATGGCAGCACGTGTTCATCATTTAACAGCACGGTTAAAATACAAAATAAATTGAACTATGCTCTTGTTTAAGAGTAGCTTTTCGAATGTAAAAAAAATGTGATAAGCTATTTGTTTTTTTTGCAAAAAGAAGAAAAAATATATATATTTTACCCTTCAAATTGAGGTAGTAATTTTTTTATTTGTTCAAAGAGTCAAAAACTCATTAGAAGAATATATATTTCAATATAAGATTTATTATTTTTTTCTGAACAAAAAACAATTCTATACTGTAGTCTGAAATCTTAACCCTGTTACTTATATTTTCGCTTACATTATGCTTTGATTTTCTTACCAGAGCCAAAGCTTAAAAAAAAAAAAAAAACGTGCATTTCAGAAGTAATTTAGCAAAGTCACATTAAGTTTTCATAACAGCAAGGAACTTTTCCTTTTCATATATTCTATTTCCTCATATTTGTCATTCACGTAATTAAGTGTTCATGTAATGCGCGATATTTCTCTAATTTTTTTGATGCAGATTGTCCGGACGTGGGTCCGAACACGCATTCTCCTGGTTTCGAAGAGAACGCTCTGCCAATCAAGCTATTCAGCTCTGTCGGTCATGGTGCAAGTTAAAGTTATAAGTTTAACCGAAAACCTCATTCTGGTTCTTTAAAACACGTTTTTCCGCTGAAAAAAAACAATTTTTAGACTGTGGGTCTATTTTTCGTCAGTAGCCAGCACCATAAGCTTTAAAATAAGGTGTAAATCAAAGAAATCGATCAAGAATTGAAGAAAATCTGGCGTAGAAACCAAAAACAGGCTACAGAAATAATATATAAGGATTAGGAAAAAAAAATTGTAGAAAATTGGCTATTCCATTAAGCGGGCTCGACTGTATTTCAAATCTCGACCGAAGCCATTGCAGGAAGTTGGCAAAAATCCGACATGGCATTGACACGGTTGATGCTTTTCTTTAAAAGGCTTTTACTTATTTTGAATTGTACCCAGTGTTGAAGCGAAAGGAAGGCGCGGGGCTCGAAATTAACGATCGTTAGTCTTCTTTGTAACTAAAACTTTTAGTTTCTTAAAAACCAATTTCCCACCCATTTGTCATTTTTGACGTCTAACTCTCAATTAAAAAAAAATACTTTAATGAATTTAAGCCCAGTTGTAATTTTTTACTAAGTATGTATACTAAAACCGTGATAGGCTGCAATTACAAATGAAAATATAGTTTTCCGTTATCCACCCCCCCCCCCCAAAAAAAAAGAGGAAAACTACAGTCGGAAGTTGAAAACTCTACTTAAGCTATTGAAATGATTTTTAAATTACGCTTAGAACTTGTTGGCAATGAAAAAGAAAAAATATGTGCGCCTAGTTTTTATACCATAATTTCGTAATTTTCGTCTATTTTATATAACTACTTCAACAACTACTGAAAACACAAGAAGGTATTTTCCCGGGGAAGCTCATAAAGGTAGGGATACATCAAAGGAGGATTGGGCATAACCCCCTTTCACAAGGTTTTAACATAGATTACCAATCTTAATACGGTAGTTATTATCCACCTAAGAACTGCTGTGACTCTCCGTCGATACCTTATTTATCGTTTGTTAAATAACATAATTGAGATTCAACATGCCGACTGCCTTGTCTAGTGGGCAGAGAAGTCTGACTGCGATGGGGAGGTTCTGGGTTCAAATTCCGGCTCGGGTATGGATGTACTTTCTCTCGCCTGTCCTTGTCCTTTCTTTGTGTGAATGATTGCCTGCCCTATAAACGGGTCCATATGTCAGGTGCGTACTGTGGAAGTCGGACTTCACACCAAATTACGGTACAGTTGGAAAAATTAAGCAGCGCACCTCAAATTGCCAGCCTTGCTGGCACAAGATAACAACAAGATTCAATCTACTAAATTTTAAGTTTTGTCTTTGTAAAGATTTTTGACATCAAGTGATATTTTTAGTGTGATTTTGATATCAGTTCATTTCTTACGCTACGTATGAGTGCTTTCCTTTTGTACGACAAAACTTAAAAAAAAAACTGAGATTGATGTAAGTTATATCATAGGTAAAACATTGAGTCAGTCTGATCTGCACTATTAAAACTGTGGGCTGCATAGGGCACCATTTTGGGTGGGACGTTGTAGCACCAGTGATAACTCCCTTAAAGGTGCCATTTTGACTCCCTATGGCACACTATGGCACTTCATTGTCAAAAATGGCACCTCTAAGGTTGCCATTTTGAGTCAAAACTGCCACGGGGGACAAAAGCGCCATAGCATGCCAAAATGGCACCCTTAAGGTCAGAGGCGTGTCCAGAAATTTTTGTAAGGGGGGGGGGGGGTCAAGTTTCATTGGTCAGTAAAGCGGAAAAAAAAAACAAAGTATAAATTGAACTTTCTTCAAATATTGCATTTCAGTTGATATTCTTTTGTCATTATATTAAATTACCTATTAATGTATTCTAATAAAAATTACTATCGGGAGAATTATAAATTTAAATGTGATAATTGTTTAATATGCTATTCATATTTAAATTACAAAATTTTCCAATTAAATGAAATTAAACATTTTCTACATTTAATGTGGCAAGAAACAGTAACTATAAAAGAAGTAAAAATATCCAAAGCATTGTAGACACGCGTTTTAGGGTTATCATTGTAAAAGGAACCCTTTTACATTGTGATAAGATATGAACTCTTGGAGAACAGGCATTTTAACAGAAAGATGCGCTTTTTTTTAATACCTGCTCGTACTCCTTTAAATTTTCCAGCCAAATTTGAGCTTAACTTTTTCCTGGCATTTTTTCAACTTTTAAATCGATTTTTATTTTCATCAATTATGTCTACAAGATCAATCACCACGAAAGCTTTTTGTTTCTGCAAAATTGAAGTTCAACAACAATAAAACTAAGTAAGAAGAAAAAATAAATAAAAATCATTTTACGGAAACGTTTTTACACCATGCTTTCTCCTACGTATTGCTAATGGCTGCGTAACTTATGAAAAAGTTCTTATCACAGGGGGGTCAGCTGACCCTTTGACCCTCCCCTTAATCCGCCCTTGCTTAAGGATGTGCCGCTGGTGTTACAAGCATTTCACCCTAAAAGGTGCCGTATGCAACCGGCAGTTTGGACAGGGTGTTTCAAAAGGTTTTGAATTTACAAATAACATTAATGTTGCTTCTTTCTGAAGGGTAATGATAATGTTCTGTTGGAAAGTGTATAGAAATTTTTATAGGCATTATTAAAGTTGTTTAAATAAAAAGTCATTTTGAACAACACTTTGTCGCTTCATCATTTTTTTTTTAACTTTTTGAAATAGAAGCATTAAATTTAAGAAGTCTTGTCATGTTAGTTGACGTTAATAAGACTCACTAGAGCAAACAGCTCTCTAGAGCATACAGCCCACTAGAGCAGCTAGAAATACCTCCTTCAGGGTTTTTTTTTTTTTTGATCAAAATTACCTTCTGAAGGGGATTTTTTGATCCAAACGGTGCTTTTAATAACATAAACTACTGTATTTGAATTTGAATTTATGTCAAAATCAATGCCTCCGGGGGGGGGGGGAGGTTTACTCGTAACTCCTCACCCCCAACCTTCGCTGCGCCACGGATACAGCTTTCCTTCTTTTCTTTGTTCTGTTTGCTATACATTTTCAAAAGCAGATTTTTTTTTTTTTTTTGAGTTTAAAGTGCGGAAATGTTTGTGGAATATATTTCAGATACTAGAATTGCAGCATTGAGACTTTGAAATGAATTTCAAAAACATTATTATTCATTTCAACTATGAAACGCACCGACTTAGGAATGATCGGACCCCATTATAATACTCATATAAGAACTCGAGAAAATATTACCAAATGTATCTGATCTCATGTGCCTCAAGGCAGACACATTTCTGAAGAAAAAAAATCGGAAAATATTATCTGTATTTATTCTCTGAAAGAGCGACGCAAATTGCCTTTTTTCAATTATCCTAAGCAGAAGTTTGAGGCCAGACTGATCAAACTCATTTTAGATGAAAATAACATCATTTTCTTAATGTTATACAGATTCAACAGATGAGTTCAGTTACTCAGCGATCCATTATTTACGGTGAAGTTTGAAATAAAATGCCTTTTGATGAAAATAATGAGATATCTCAATCTTTGTTCAATTAACTGATACGAGATCATTCTCCTGCTATCTCATTTTTAAGCTTCTTCTAATGCTTTACGCCCAACAGCTTCGATGCTAATGCGTAGGTTGGGGATCCTAGTTCTGTAATTAAATGCTTACATACTGCCGGGAAGTTTTCTTTTTCTTTCTTTAGTTTTGTATTTAATACTGGATGAAAGTCGACACTGTTTTTGATACCATGTATCTTTCTTGGGTGATAATTTATAGTGAGAACACTTTTCACACGTGAAGACATTATTAATGCATTTCCCTGTAAAGTAATTTTTGTTGTTGCTGTTATTAGCGGTTACTTCCAGGGAAAATGTTAGATAATTGTGGCGGGGTTTTCTATCATTTTTGATAATTTACTACAAGAGATGACGGGTAAGGGGTATTCTGTTTGTTTATAGATCAGTGCAATCATGGGTGTTAATAGCACGGCTGCCCGTGCCCCCCCCCCCCTTCGCGCCAAAATAAAGAAAACCGTTTAATGTTTTAGAAAACATGAAGTTTATGCAATGTTTAGAAATAACTCATTTTTTATTTTTGTGGGGTGACGAAAGTTTAAGTTAAAAGACGAGTATATTTACTACGAATGCATTTTACATAAAATTTGTCAAGTTTTTCCGAAATTCAGCATCTGTTATTGATACTGACACTCTTTTTGATACCATCTATCTTTCTCGGATGATAATTTATAGTGAGAACACTTTTAACACGTCAAGACGTTCTTAATGCATTTCCCTCTAAAGTAATCTTTGTTGTTGCTGTTATTAGTGGTTACTTCCAGGAAAAATGCTGGATAGTAGTGGCAGGTTTTTCTACCATTTTTGATAATTTACAACAAGAGCTAAGAGGTAAGGGTTACTCTGTCTATTTTTAGATCAGTGCAATCAGTTGCGTTCCTAGCACGGGAGTCCCCCCACCCCTTCCTGCCAAAAGGAAGAAAACATTTTAATGCTTTAGTAAACATGAAGTTCATACATATTTCAGAAACAACTTATTTTTATTTTTGTGGGGTAACGAAAGTCTAAGCTAAAAGACAAGTATATATTTACTAAGAATGCATTTTACGTAAAATTTGCCCTTAATTTTTCAGAATTCCAGTATTTGTATTCCTTATAAACTCTTAAATCCACTTTGGATGTCACCCCCCAGATGAGCATCACCTGGGGTGGACAGCATTCCTCCCCTCTTAAAGTGAGGCTATTGTTTTTGAGTGCGGTTATACAATATCATATTCAAATGTATCAGGTTTGTATTTAATTCAAACGTATTTGATTACTACTATAAACTTTTAAATAAGATAACTAAAAGGCATCCAACCCTATTTTTATGCACAAACAGCAAGAGTTTCGTATGATGTAACCATCTCTGTTGCAATGCAAACATTTTTTTTGTGCGGTTCTAAGTGTTAATAATCAATTTTACTGTGCGTCTCATTATTGGAGGTCCACCCTCTTAGTGGGTCTGTGACACCCCTTTTTCCCGCAGCTGTGGGGCAAGACAACACACAAACAAGTGAAATGAAATGAATAAATTCATCTTTTCAGAAAGACACAATTAAAACACGAAGTTAAAATTGAATAAAAATTCAAATTTCATGCAATTTACGAAAATAAGAGCGGCGAAATTCTAAGAAAATGTGAGATAGTCAAATTTTCTTAAAACAATTTAATTCTCATAACTTATGGTTCAAGTCTTGTCAAATTGAAAAACAAATAGATGTATTTTTGGTTTTGCGTGGAAGCTGACCTTGAGGAGATTGCGGTAGTCACGAAGCATAGTTTTTTGGCCTTGTCTGGTGAGTGATTAATGGACTATGCAGTTTATTAATGAAATACTAGCAATAATAATGGTATCAATAGTCCACATTACAGGTTTTTTTTTTTTTTTCATCCAGAGAAGATATTTAAAATCAATATGTTTTTTCTGTTGAAAATACTAGCGAATGCCCACATGGGAAATCACGATACAATTGCCTGACTATAGATGTAATATTGTGTTTTGCTACTTAGTTTTATGTCACAGAACATATATTTTTGGACACTTAAAAAAACAATAAAATATACATTAATAATAACTCCACAGGTTTTTATTTTTAGGTCTATGATAATGCAATTTTACGTAAGATATTTCCTTTTTGCATTTTCATAATTTTTTTTTCAAGATTACAAAATGCGGATTTGAGTCTTCTCTTGTAAAGGTCTGGTCAAATAGTTACAACTGAAATTAAAATTAGTTTTAGCTAAAAATCTGAAATAATTTTCATTTTTCGTTGAATATAGATTACCGCTTTATATTAGTTTTTTATTTAGTTGGATTTTTTTTCTCTTGGAAACTGAATTTTGAAAACTCTTGTTGTAAACAAATAAATATGTGGTTCCTGGTACGTTTTCAAAAATTATCTTTCTTCTCATCTTATATTCTTGCTGTAAATACGCTGTCTTTGGAGCGATGGTGAAGTCCGAGAGTATTGCCTTTCAAATCCAAGTTTTGAAAATGTACGTATCGCTTACAGTAGGTTTGTTTTCACTTTAGCTGTTTAATTTTTGGGAACAGACTTTTTTGAAAATATTGTTGTTCACAAGTAAATATGTGGTTCAAGCAACATTTTCAAAAATCTTCCTTTTTCCAACCTTATATTCTTGCATTAAATACACTGTCAGTGGAGCGATGGTAAAATCCGAGTACTGCCTTTCAAATCAAGTTTTAAAAATGAACATGTTCATAACAGTTTTGTATTTAGTTTACTGATTTCTTGTATTTCAGCAAAATTTTGAAAATATTATTGTTCTCAAGTAAATATGTGATTCGTGCAATGTTTTCAAAAATTATCTTTTTCCCCATCTTACATTCTTGTAGTAAATACGCTGTCTTTGGAGCGATGGTGAAATCCGAGTAATGCCTTTTTGGAGATCATCTTTGAATCCAGGTTGGTAATGAGAACGTCCCTTCCTGATTTATCAGGAGGTAGAGCAACGAGCATCCCCTTTAAATCGAAGTGTCAAAATGTCCTCCTGGTAAAAGCAGAAACTGTTCCAAGTTCATTGACGCGATGGGACTGATGCCTTATCGGGTGGGCAATAGGAAATAGATCTCAAAGAGTGAGGAAACAGATGATCAGCCAATCAGAATGCGAGGAATTAGGGGATTCCGATAACGATAATTGGCTCCGGACGGTGAAAAGGATGCTGAGATGGCTCTCGGATTTTCCCGAAAACTTTGGAGGTGGTTTGGAAAGCTTTGCTTTAATGATCTCGTAGGGGGACCTAATGAAAGCATTTGTCATGAAGTGATCACTGGATTTCTACTCCTGACTCCAAATATTTCCCGAGTTTCAAACACTGATAATGACCATTGAAGTCATTATCAGGGTTGGCAGCTCTTATTAAGTTTAGCACATTGAGTGTGCCTCCAATTTTCTCTCTGGAAGAAGAGAGGTTTGTCTTATCTCCCCTGCTGTTTCTTATTTTGCTGTGACGCCTTTTTCAAAGTGATGTGGTCTTTTGAGTATCAATCATGCATATTTAATTCCCGTCTGCGGCTGAAATTAAGTTTTCTTGTTTTTCAGAATGTTTGTCGCTAACCTTCACCTCTTCTTCACCCGGATGTGTGGCAGCGGTTGCTCATTGATCGTTAAATTTAGATTTTAGGACTTCATTGGCAACCTTTCTCATAGATTTAAACAGTTTTAGACGGTTAATGCTCATTTCCAAAAAATCTTTGTAGCCGAGTAGTTTCTGAAATTCTAAATGATGTTGATTAATTTCATGACTGAGCTTAGTTTTTTTAAATTAAAAGCGTGTTTCTGTCAGACGATTAGCATTTATCCCAATGAGTTTAAAATTTCTTGCACCACAAATTCATAATTAAATAGTACTTTCAGAATTAGTTCCTCATTGCACGTAGAATGAATTCTAAAAAGTCCTCTAATTTTCTTCGTAAGCTCCTATATAATCTGCGAGGTCAAAGATGGCCAGCTGTCTAGTAGTTTTGTCGTAACTGATGGTCTTCTTCATATCAATGTCTCTCTCAATGTCAACTCTTCAATTCTGGAAAAATCTGTACGCTCTAGAAATAATACTGTTCCGATATTTAAGATAAAATAATTGATACAAAATTCAAACTTCTATAGGTTTTTTTTTTTTTTTTTTTTTTTTTTTTTTTAACGCTCCAAAATCAAAAAATTCTATGACATTCAGCAGAACTTATACAAATAAGACATTTTTTACAGGAAACTTTAAAGGTTTTCTTTTTTTTTTACCATTCACTGAAATATATTGAATTGTCTAGCAGTTTCTATTGGATTTCTAGCAGAAACGGTGGTATCTCCAGCTTTGGAATGAGACTATGATTCAAGAGAAGACGTGAACTTCTTATACGCAACTTTTGAAGCTTTTTAAATCCATCCCTAAGAAGTTTTCTTAGTTGAGTTACGAAGCTGTTAACCCCATAACCACAGTTTTTTCTCAAATTATCGCGCTACTTATCATTCCTCCGAAAGTTTTCTAAATATCATTGAATTGTTTAAGATATAAATTAGAAAATGGGTCGTATTTTTCACTGTAGACGTGATCAACCCCATAATGGACTATGGAATTTTTAAAAACTAAACCGTTTTTTATACGTTGGTTGGGTGACGTAGTTTTTAAGCTCTTGCCATGGTACATATGTCGCAAGATTATGTGACATGCTAAAGATCCTTTGAGTGTCGATTTGGCTCTAGAGCTCTCGGATAAATTGCATGTCTTGTGAGAGTCCAGGTGACTCTATCTGGGGAGACACTGGGTGTCAAAATTCTCTAGTGCTATTGACATCCACGCCTCAATGGCAGCACGTGAAAGACTGAGAGTCATTTCGAGGAATTGTACTAGGTGTGCAAAAGTCTGTGGTCATTGCTCACCCCCTTTGGAGCTTAAGAAAATGTAGTTTTTTTTTTATTCATCTTGAATGAGTAAATACTTTACTTCACATAAAAAACCAATTTTGTTATCTGTACTCATAAATAGCACGGAGGAGAGATGAGGTTCTAAAATTTAACTCTACCCCTTAAAAGAAGTGATAACTTAAAATGATTTTTCTGACCTCACGAAATTCTTCATCCCTCAAAATCGAACATCCCATGGGAACGTAGCCAAGCTGAAAATTGTTTAGTTGCGTGATTTTCTCCAAACAGAAAAACTGCAAATCATTTCTTGAAACACCAGTTCAGATGTTATGTATTTATGAGGCAAACCTAATCCTTTGTTTGGAGCAGAAATTTATACCTTCTCAAATTTCTTCGCTCGAAAGGATCTGAGCGGGCAGTGAGTGCTTCACAATGAAGCTGGCCTATATATATTCCAGAGATGGTTATGTATTAAAAGTTTCTTCTCTTTCTTCTCGCACCTCATCATTTTCTGATGACATTGAGTAACGATAACGATGTGTTTCCTCAAGGCTCTAATGTAGCGCCGCGTTTTTTTCCAAGAAGTTTTTCCCAGGACTCATCTCCAGATTTTGAGTTGGGTGCTCTATGAGAGTTTTCAAGAACAGTGGCATAGAAATGTATCGAAGCACTGGGTTTTGGTCGGAAAAAATGTCGGATGTTATCTACTCGCTCATTCATATTCTTTTGATTCATGTGAGGGTTTTTTTTTTCATTTTTTTTTATTTCGATCTCTGGAAAATCATTTATATTTATTTATGTCTGAACTATCAACTCTTAAGTGGTTTTAAATTGCAATTCCGCTCTGCGTGTATTTCATTTTCGATGATTTTGCTGTGGAAGCAGTTTAAGTCCTTTTTAGATAAATGTTTTAATTATAATCTGATTCAAAATATTTCACAATTGATTAAGTAAAATCTTCTTTTATATGTTAGGCATGAGAATAAACTTTAAGGATAACTGAACCCTCATCTGAGAGATAATTACGGTTAATTTCTTAACATTCTAATGAAAAATATAAGAGAGCATTTTTAAAAACCAAGAACATATAAGCAGCGTCTGAAAAATATCGGGCCCAAGTAGTCCAGTCGGCTAAAAAATATACCTTAACGACTAGTTTATTTTTATTAAAGGAATCTTTCTCAAACCATGTTAGATTGAATTTAGCTATTTAAAAGTGAGAAATAATTTGTCTGGTGCCTAACATTTTCGTGGTTCCTAAAATTTTTCACTTTTTTCGATCTTTGTATATATACTATTAAAATTGAGCTGAATACGTTTTTTTTTTACAGATTTTGAGTCGAGTGAGTGCATTTTGAGAGTTTTTGAGAGCAGTAGCGTAAAAAATGTATCGAAGCACTGGGCTAGGTTTTGATCGAAAAAAAAAAATATCCGGTGTTATCTATTCGCTCATATTTTTCTTTTGATTCCTGTTTGCTTTTTTTTCTTTTATTTTGAGCTCTGACAAATTTATAATTATTTATGAATGAACTATCCAGCCTTAAGTGGCTTTAATTTGCGATGCCACGTGTGTTTTATTTCGCTGTATTTCCTGTTGAAGCTGTTTGAATCATTTTAAATAATATATTCTATAACGATCTAATACAAAACCTATCACGATTGATTAAGTAAAATCTTTTATCACATATCAAAGAGCATTTTGATAGACTTTTAAGGGTAGCTATCCACTTTTTTGAGAGACACGCGGTTCATTTCTTTACAATTTTTATGAATAATAGAATTATGAAGTGCGGTGATTTTCAAATCTAAAAACACATAAAACAATTGCAATTGAACTGTATTTATTTTTAACTTGCAGCCTGAGAAGTGCTTGTAAGGAAAATTGTATTCTCCATTAACATAAGCTAACCCTTTATAAAGGCCACTTTACTGTATTACTGACATTAAAATCAGTCTTGAGAAATGATTGGGTTAAAGAAAAGAAATTCATTTAGACATTTTGGTTAGTGAAAACACACTTACTTTAGCTTTTAGCTCCTTTTTTCCCTAGGAGGGGGAAGAATATTCTTCACGAACTTAAACATTGATGTCTGATACTTCTCTCAACTTTAGAAAAATATTAACTGATCAGAAGATGGTCTCCACTACCTTATGAGAGAATAAACGTTTCGTTGTTAGAGAATTGAAAGCTGAAATTGTTCAATTCTCCTCACCAGGGAACCACACGAAAAATGTAATAATGAAAATTTTTTAAATAGGTAGTAAACTCGTTATCGAGATATAAGGTCTTAGAGTCTGCCGAAATTTTAAGAAAAGCGTCAAATTTAAATACTTGGCGAGAAATTGATCACGCAGTTTCACAGTTGAAAACAGTCCTATCTCACGAAAAGAAGAAGTGTATTAAAATTTCGCAACCGGACAAAATAAGACAAACGACCGATCAATGGGTCAGTTTTGGAAAAGCTGCACTAAAGAAATTTTTGGGGGCTTATAATTTCAAATATTTTAGGAAAAACTTTTAGTTTCCCAAAATACGAGCTCATGTAGAAAGCAGTTTAAAATTCAGCATGCTCTTCGTCCTCTCCATAGAATAAATAAATAAAACAGATAAATTAACAGTAGGTAAGCCATCATTTTCTCGTTGGAAAAAATGTATGCTCTCCATTTAGAAACAATTTTTGTAAAAATAAAAATATGGCAGGATGCAAAGAAAAGTTATTTTTTAAAAAGTTAGCTGTTCACTACAAAATGCTGCCTTCTGTTATTTTCTCATGTTAATTCTTTTAAAACTAGGAAAAACCTATCCTTCTGTGAAAATATAGAGTGGAAACAAAGTTTTGAAAAAAAAGGTATGGATAATTTCTCTTCGCAGCAAAGATATTTTTATGTTTTTAAATAGCAAAAGAAAAAAACTATTTTTCAAACGGAAGCTACAGCCATTAAAAAATTAATCTCTATAATCCCCCCTAGTGATGAGATGCGCCGACGGTATTTACAGTCAAATTAGAACTCCAGTCTGTTGTAAAGAAAAAGAAAAAAAAAAAAAAAAACACGGAAAGCAAGCAAAGTAAACAACGAAAAAACTTTAATCCCGCAGCGAAACAAGTCGGATAGCTTTTTGACATTTTCTCGCTGCAAAGAGCAACTAAAAAACCGTAAATGAGCGATGATAAAAGTAAACAAAACTCTTAGTCATTCACATAAAAACTCGTTGAAAGATTTTTTATGAGGAAACATGCTCTTCTAATAAATAACAGAAGTTCATTCCTGAAAGTTTGGTTCCGACGTTTTAATAACCTTCAAGATACTGAAACAGGGGAAACAGTGCTGTGGAGATAAATTGCTGCAATAAAGTTAAATGAAGAAACACGGGTAGGATTTAAGGGATTCCCTGTCGGATATGATGACAATGTCGGTGATAAAGTACCAACCGATATATCTTCAAAATCACGCGCAATCGTAGTATTTATCTTGTTTTGCTGCACCTTCCACTTAAGCCATGCGAAATAGTTGTTGATAAAAAGCAAAATTAGCATGAATTCTTTCGACTATAAATGTTTTATTTGAATTTTTTTTCCTCCCAGTTAAACTATTGAAAATGTAACCAAAGTTACTGATGTAATTCTTCGATGCTTGTTTGTCAAGATCAGCATTTGCATTTATTTTGTTTTTGCACATGTATTTGTTTAGATCTAATTTCCTTTCACAAAATATTAGCATTTTTTTTAAAACTCTTTTCTCCGAAATTTATTGACGAATTTAAATCAGTTTTGATACCCTTCCAGGTATTGAATTAGAGGAAACAGTGCAGTTGTGTAGAGATAAATGGCAGTAATAAAGTTAAATGAAGAAACACGGGTAGGATTTAAGGGATTCCCTGTCGGATATGATGACAATGTGGGTGACAAAGTACCAGCCGATATATCTTCAAAATCAAGCTCAATCGTGGTATTTATCTTGTTTTGCTGCACCTTCCACTTAAGCCATGCGAAAATGTTGTTGATAAAAAGCAAAATTAGCATGAATTCTTTCGACTATAAATGTTTTATTTGAATTTTTTACCTCCCAGTTAAACTATTGAAAATGTAACCAAAGTTACTAATGTAATTCTTCGATGCTTGTTTGTCAAGATCAGCATTTGCATTTATTTTGTTTTTGCACATGTATTTGTTTAGATCTAATTTCCTTTCACAAAATATTAGCATTTTTTTTTAAACTCTTTTCTCCGAAATTTATTGACGAATTTAAATCAGTTTTGATACCCTTCCAGGTATTGAATTAGAGGAAACAGTGCAGTTGTGTAGAGATAAATGGCAGTAATAAAGTTAAATGAAGAAACACGGGTAGGATTTAAGGGGTTCCCTGTCGGATATGATGACAATGTGGGTGACAAAGTACCAGCCGATATATCTTCAAAATCAAGCTCAATCGTAGTATTTTTCTTGTTTTGCTGCACCTTCCACTTAAGCTATGCGAAATTGTTGTTGATAAAAAGCAAAATTAGTACGAATTCTTTCGCCTATAAATTTTTTATTTGAGGTTTTTTCTCCTAGTTAAACTACATTGAAAATGTAACCAAAGTTTCTAATGTAACTTCGATGTTTGTTCGTCAAGATCAGCATTTGCGTTTATTGCTCTTGTAAGAATATTTGTTGAAATCAAATTTGTTTCACAAACAAAATTTGATTTCAACATTTTTCATCTAGTTTCATTTCTAAAAAATATTAGCTAATTCAATTCAAAGGATTCGATATAACTATAAAATCGCCCGTCAATAGTTGAAATTTTAACCTTAACTCCAGTGGATTAACCCTACTCTCCAGGTGGATAGCGTTCATTGTTAATCACTTTTTCGTTCTTACCAGTAAAACTCTTTAAGTTACCCAATCTAGTTTAGCCTTGTCAAAATAATGCATCTCCCTGCATGTCAGACATTACCAAAAAGGATTGTCAAATAACCATGCCATGACGCGAGTTTCATTGTTATTGACGTCAACGTTACTCGATCAGTGAATTGGCTATATGAGGATACTTTATAAAGTTGCAGAATTTCATGTACTTTAACTGACCTATCTAGTTACTTCATGAAATATAATTAGTTATTCATTTTAACGGGAACCTGTGCACACACAGCTAAGATTTGTTTTTAACCTTAAAATTAGTGTATTTTAATAATGTGAACCGTCCAACTGGTTTGTAAAAAGAGCAAAAAAATCGGCAACGGTTAAAATTGAGATATTTGGAAAAAGCAAATGTATTGTTATGTATGTGAATCCACACAAGATGATTCAAGCGTCCCTGCGGACAAGGAAAGTTTTCTCAAAACTAATTTAATCTCCCCGTTTATTTAAAAGCTTTAGTTGCCCCGAATGAAGTTCACCAGCGCAGTGAGTAACTCCCCTTGATTAATGTCTCTCGGATTAAAGTACGAAGAAGCTCTGCCGTTGGAGAGCTTTATGTTAATGAAGGGACCTCGCATCCACGTGCTCTTCCCGACTTAGCGTTTAATCTGGGGCCCTTTCCATGTTCCCAGCCCCATTCGTCACAGAGATTTTTCCAAGTTTGTGCGTCCCCTTCTGAAGACGAAGAGCTGGGAACAGTATTTTGTGCCGGAAGCTTCGTCTCTGTCTTTAGGATGAGCCAGTGATTTATGTCCTGGTGCAGGACCGTCCTTCTCTCTGGAGCTTAATCTTTCGTGGCAGTAACGGTCGCCGCGGTCTGTAGGGTATTTGTCACAATCAAAGTTGTCTTCAGGCGTGAAGACGTCATTAACATAACAAATGTTCTGGGTTGTCGCCGGGCTATTCGTCACTATTTGCCAGCGACATATCAAAGCCGTAAAAACGACTTTTTTTGTGTAATCGGCCCGTTTTATTCGGAGCGGAAAGATTTTAATGCTTTTTTTTTTTTTTTTTTTTTTTAAATCACCCGAAACGCATTTTTCTCGAAAACGAAATCTTTAAAAAAAAATGTTGCTCTCTTGCTGCAAATAGATACTGAAGAAAGTTGTTTTAGATTAGTTTATTTCTTCATTTTTGTAGTTTTTGCTTTTCAGAAAAAAAGTCGTACGACTCGCTTGTTCATAGGTAATTGCTAATTGCGATTAAAGTAATAAGAAATTCAATAAAAAAAAGAGTGAAGTATTCAGACGTGTTTTAAACAATCAAGTAATTACCAAACAAAAAAAAAATGAAATACTTCACAATTTTGCACAAGTGGAAGTTTTTGGGATTAAATCTTCTCCCACTTTCAGAAACATATGCTCAAATCTCATGAATTTTTTTGAAGAAATAGCACTTTGAAAAATGCTTCGATTAAACTTTGCGTCGAATTGCGAAAATTTCTTGAGATTTGAGCACGAGTTTCAGACCATTTATGAAAAAAAAAATGTCAGAATGTAAATGACAAAATTTGTCTAATAATTAAATCCGTGAAAGCGACCGATTCATTTCTAGTGCAGAGCACATGTTTGTAAGCCATATTGACAATCTTAGTATTTTAATATATATTTATGTAAGATCAGTATGACCAGACCCAAGAGAAAATTCTGACTTCCGTGATTAGCACAATTGCTGAATTTTGAATTACTCAACGCGATTGTTAAAACAAAAAAATATTCAGCTGCCCCAAATTGTTTAACAAGCGTTTTCCCGCCTTTTCACTTTTAGGGAACCTTTTAGACATTGTGAAGAAATCACGGGAAGTTAATATACGTGTAGCCAATAAATATTTTAAAAAATCTTATTATTTTTAAACATTTTGAACATTTTAAAAACAGTACTGTTCAAAAAAAAAAAAAAAAAAGAAACATTTTATTCGTTATTATAGGATTGCATCAGTTTTTAGAAAAGGAATTTTAATCTGCATTAATAAGTCAAAATGCCTTAACAGTTAATACAAACAGCAAAAAAAAAAAAAAACACTACTACTAACCAGTTTATCAATAGTTTTATGTTTTTACTTTAGAGAGGGAAATCAAGAAAGTTGATTTCTAGAAGAACCCAAAAACAATGTTTCGCTGAAAACTGCGGTTTTGGAGAACACTGGTTTAAATTGTTCAAATATTCAACACGGCTGCGAAACAAGTTCAACTGACGGGCGGAGTCAAATCATTGTAAAACTTTTAAATATTTTCGTGACTTGTCTAATAAAACGTATCAATGTCTACTGCTTAATCTTATATCAGAGGTGCTATTATTTGGTTAGCGCCGATAAGGTTGCGTGCTGATATCTAATATCGTGCTGCCTGCATGGATGATAGTTGAGATAACACGGAGCGAGTTTTCAAGTAGTTAAAATATCGTTAGATATAAAAGTTGGTGGTATTTGAGAAGCATAACATTATGTACAGATTATCTGATAAAGGTTAAATGTATCCATAACAAATTTACATTGTAGTACAAGTTTGATTCAAGATCTTACACTGCGTTTGTTTGTTTTGTTGCACTAAATCACGCTTCATATCATTTTCGCATAAATATCCTGTTATCTAGTATGTAAGTGTACTGATAGGTTTAAATCATACTTTGTGTTGACGTGATGTTTGTTTCTGAAGCGTTTTATGAAAGATTCACGTTTTCATTGAAATGTATTACTTTTATCGTTACGCATTCTGAACGCAAAAAAAATATTCCTAAGGTAATGTTATTGGGTAGCATTCTATGCTGTGCTAGACCCTTTCAAATTCAGCTTTACAAATTTTAATCCAACTTCATATTTATTGTCTCAAAAATATATGAGTAAGTGAAGGTGACGTGAAGGTTGGACCAGCGTGTTCATACATTTTGAAGTAGTCTTCGTTTCATTTGCCTCTAAAATATGAGTGATGGAGTCGAATCTCGTCGAAGTATTATTAAATATTACAGTATTTAACAATGATGTGGAAAGATATTGAACGATATATTTTTTAGAAACTTTAGTGTCGGCTTCCATTACCTATTTCTTTTCTGAGAAGTTAAAAAAATAATGAAGCAAACAAATAAAATTTGGCTCGCTACTGTCAGTAGATTTTAAACTTACGAAGAACTAAGCATGTTGATTATGTAATATAACGTCTAGGCATTATTAAATAAGACGAATTAATGTAGCACTACACTGAACACTAAATCAAAATACCTGCAGATAAAAAATTAAATGGGTTGTTGCCGCACCATGGGTAGGGTCCACAGATTGAGAACGTACATCTCTCAATTAGACTATTTATGTTTAGTCAAAAGTGTTTTCTGATTATTTTAAATGTTAAAATATATACCTACGTTCTACGTAGTATATTTTTGTAAGGATAATATGAAATAGTTGGATAATATGGGATAGCGGGCTGTGCATGAAGAAAATGAACTGTATATGAGATAAAACAGGTTTAATGAGACAAAAAAAAAAAAAAAAAAGCTCATCTTTACGTCATTTCTCTCTTTCCAAAAGTCAATTACTGTATTTTAAATATTTTTATTGCGAAGTTTTGCTGATATTAGCACTTTTAGCTCAAGCTAATGTACATAGTTAAATACAGTGAAGCACCGTTTATACGTTTCTCTTTTATGCGTTTTTATCAATTATACGTTTTTAAAATTGGTACCTGCAAAGTCTAATACACATTAACCTATACCTATTATACGTTTTTTCGTTTGTACGCTTTTTTCATACAGTCCCTTCAAAAACGTATAAACGGTGCTTTACTGTAAATACAATTTTGCTAAAAAATAAAATAAGAAACAACGACGTCAAAAAGCACAAACAACAGATTACTGCAGACACTTGTTTCGGCGTTACAAGGAGCGCCTTTTTCAATGCAAAAGAAATGAGCTTATTCGGATGTCTTTTCATTCATAAGCTCATTTCTTTCGCATTGAAAAAGGTGTTCCTTGCAACGCTGAAACATATGTCTGCAGTAATCTGCTATTTGTGCTTTTTGACGTTGTTATTTCTTATTTTAATGTATATAGTGTTTGATATTTATAACAGTTTGATATTTATGTTACTTAGTCAAAGCAATATGGGTGAAAATACGTTTTCTTCGCAAAATCATACAATCTTGGCGAGTTTTTAACAATAAAAGATTGTTTAATTTATGAAAAATAAATAAATAAAAAGAATAGAAAGACAGATTGCTTTAAAATCAAAAAATGTATTCGACACTGTGTGTACCTCAAAGCCAAAAAAAAAACGTAAGTCCCATTTTTACTTCTTTAAGGGTGTATGCGTAAAAACGTTTGTCTGGTGCATTACAAAGGCTGATACCCGCAGTCTCATAACACTGGTAAATAATCATGAAGGATTGACTCAATGTGGAATAAGATTCCACATGTGATGCAATAACAACCTGAAAAAAGCCAATGTCTCTATCTGAGATACAGATATTTTGTCAATCGAAAGTAAAGTTTAAAATAAAGAAAACAAAAAAAAAAAAAAAGAGCAATTTAATTCGTCACATTTATTGAATCAAAAGTTTAATAACTATGCAACAAGAGCAATAGCTCAATGCATGCGTCATGCTTTTGAATTGAAAATTTTATAAGAAGAAAAGCCCCACTTAAATCACGGAATATATTCGTCATACTTATTGAATCAAAATGTTTGATCACGAGCAAACCGCAACCATTCGAAAAAAAAAAAAAAAAAATACTTTCACTTTTTTAATGTTTTCCTCCACCAATAAATAAACCATGGGGCTGCCCCCGTTATCACGTGGTAAGATCAGGAGCTGTTTCCCTATAGCAATTATGTTCAAGTCGGGGATGCTTCGCAGGGGGAGGAGACGTTGACGCATGGAATGATATAGGATAGGGGACTAGGTCCATTAAATCTGCTTGAAACTCCATTACCGGGGCCACAAGCCAAACATTTGGCGACGTGATCTGCGGGAGGCGTGAAAGTAGTGGGGCTTCCTAGCAGGTTGTCAAATATTAATGAACCACGTGCTCTCTTTTTTCTTCTTCTTTGAAAGTTGTTTTTTCAAGTCCTTCACTCTCATGACGTATTTTTCGGAGATATGTGAGGATTCCTGGAAGGTAAAAAGCTTTGTGGACATTTGAAAATGATAAATTTAAATTAAAAAAGACTACCATGGGTGATTCCACGGTAGAGATGGGCATAATCGAGAACTTTTGATAATCGAGATCTCGGGGATCGAGTACTTATCATGATTGAGTGATTGACAATCGTCATTTTTCGAAACTGAGAATCGAGTGATTGATAATCGAGATCTTTTGAAATCGAGAACTTGAGCGATTGCAACCGAGATCTTTCGAAATCAAGATCTCGAGCGATTGACTTCTCGATTATTTTGAATCGAGATCTCAGGATGTGATAATCGAGATTTCGAGATGTGATAATCCATAACTCGAGTTATCATAATCGAGAACTCTAGACCTGATAATCGAGAACTCGAAATCTCATAATCAAGAGCTCTTGATAATCGAGTTCTTGAATGATCTTGAATAATCGAGCGATTCGATTATGATAACTCTATTATGCCAATCGCTATTCCACGGTCATGTGTGGAACCATTTGGACAGAATTTTCCTAGATTTCATACATAGACAGCATGGGTGCCACCTTTTAGTACTGAAGCCATAATTCCGTCTTTAACAAAAATCGATAGACTTCTTTCCATCCTTTAATGAAAAGGTTGACGCAATTCCTTCTTCAGTACTGAAAAGAAGCACCAATGATAAACAGATTAATAAGGGCTGAAAGTCAGAAATTTGTGGAGCTGGTAAAAGTACTTGACTCATGTGATTTTCTAAGCAAAAATGTTCTTTAAATGAAGTTTACCTGTCACATGTGGATGGATTTCCGCTTTCAGAGTTCTCAATTCTAGCCGTTTATTTTCCGAATCTGTTGTTGTTAATTTATTAAATATATACTTAGTTTTCCTATGAATTATTTTTTAGTGTTTGTTTCAAAAAGAAACATGCAGTGGGAACCAAAAA
The DNA here is from genome assembly GCF_026930045.1 of Uloborus diversus. NCBI lineage: Eukaryota > Metazoa > Arthropoda > Arachnida > Araneae > Uloboridae > Uloborus > Uloborus diversus. The sequence goes on from NC_072740.1 coordinate 116,459,599, forward strand.
ACATAGGAGCACAAAAAACATTCCACGGAAAAACAGAAATTTTGTCCCGCACTCGACAGCTCTGTATTTCTCGTCAAAAGTTAAATCAAAAAACTAATAAACAAAGGTTTTTGCCTAAGAAGCCACATATGCATGTGAGATGACTTCATAGGCAAAAACATTTTTGCTTATCTCACGCTTTTAAGTTGAATGTAGATTTGCCATTTGCGGGACAAATTGTCTGCTTTTTCGTGGAATGGCCTTTTCATAAAATGTCAAAAGTCGAAATATTACAATTTACAAATTATAATAACGGAACACATTAACTCATGTATGACAGTAAAGAGAAATAATCGTGAAAAAAAAAAAAATTGAAGCATCCTACTTTCGTAGACAGAAAAAAGTTCAATAATAGAACATCTCAGGTATAAATTCCAATTATTTCCACATTGGTGCGGGTTACGAATCCTATTGGTTATTTGTAGTACCCCCAAATGGCGACGCAATGGGAAAAAGCATTTTCTGTGCTGCAATTAGCAAAATAGAAGTCCATTTTTGGAGTAAACAAGCTTATCGCCAGTTTAATTCAAAAAAACCACCCTCAGCATAATACTTTTCAAGAACGTTTGGAACCGTCTTTTGTAATTTGGCAGGAAAAAGTTTTTAAAATCTGATTCATCTTTTAATATATACGAAAGGAGGACATTTTCTCATTACTTATATGCTGTAAATCATATTCACAACGCCTTACAAGCATTATTGATTGCTAACCACAGACATCGTAGGCACATGTTGGGATTACGATCGTTTTTGTTTACCGAGCCATTCGATCACAACCGCAACAGGTACAAATCAACATTTTTGAAATGCAATTTTTTTTTGAGAAAGTTGATACTTCGTATTGGTTCCTTACATTTGAATGTATCACAAACAAAACCCGAAACTTAAAATCCCGGCAATAAAGTGCAAATACATGCGTAAACATATCACAGCAGTGCAAATGAATTGAGCACCCTACCTGCTTAACTGTCGAAAAACCGTTTAAAAATGTGAAAATATTGTATGCTTCGTACACTGTTATAACCAGAGGTTCCAGACGAGTGAATATATTCCCTCTAAGGTGAAAGCATGGTACCTGAAGGTGAAACACAGGCCAGGAAATAGAGTAGAGGAGCCAAAACAGCATGCAATCACAGAAAGACTTATTGCGCATGCGCTTTTGCCTTAGACATACATTCAGATTCAACCACCTCAATATGGCGGACAAATGATGATTGCGTTTATGTGTCTTTCACATTGAATGAAGTACACTATTGGATTAAAACCCAACTTTTCTAGGATTAATTATCCGAAATTACAAGTAAGTACAGCTTTTGATCATTTTGTAGCTTTTAGGGCTTTCAAACATAGTTAAAAGTTTTTAAAAGTGCATTTATTGCTTTTCAGTAACCGTTACTTCAGTTTACCGTTACTATCGTGAAATTTCCATCATTCAAAACGCTACTAAAATTATCTCTCATTATTTTCTTGAGTACTCGATAAGCAGCTTTTATTATTCACAAAAAAAAAAAAAAAAAAAAAAAAAACACCTACTATAAGATACAACAAGTGACAATCTTAATAAAAATGATTCTTGTGCTTCGCAGATTATAACAGAAAGCTAGCGAAAAAAAAAAAATCTCTCTCAGTCTAGCTCTTTTTTTTTTTTTTGCTTTTTCATTCAAGTGTTGGAATCATTTCCTGTTAGCGGTTAATGTCTGGATAGAGGTTAGAAATTTCTTTTGGTTTTTTAACTGTCGAAAAACTTCATGTGCAATTTATTTTGTTACTCTTGGATTAACGTTTATAAAACGATTTTGTGTGTGTTTTTCCGTAACTGTAATATCCCTGAATATTTTTGGCTCTTCATGTAAATAATCCATAAGTACAGATATGCTTCATTTTCGGAATGCGTATGTTTTAGTTAAATGTATAATTTCTCACATTATTTAAATAATTACTCGTCTTTAAATCATAACGTATTTGTGACACATCTTTGATACCAAGTAAAGGGGTAGATATTTATTGTTTTATTAATTTTTAAAATTACATGTTTTTAACGGCCCCAGAGTTATTATTATTAATATTATTTATTTTACGAATTTTTAAGAAAACGATAAAGATTCCACTGGTCCGCAATGTTTTTCATTTGCTTTTACCACGCCCGTGGGTCAAAAGAGGTTGAGAAACACTGAGTTAGAGCACGATCAGATGAATTAAAGCAATGAGCACTTCTTAACTATGTTGAAAACTCTGAAATATGATCAAATGCTGTAATTACATGTTTTAATCATTTCCAGTACCGAGTTCAATGTGAAAAATGTCCAAAACGTAAAATATCATAAATCAAAACAAAACTTAAAAAAAGAAAAATAAAATAAAATACACAACTGTATTCAAAAACGCACACAATACGGGGGAGGGGGATCTATAGTAAGGGTGCCATTTCTCTCTCCGAAGGTTCCCTTTTTTCACTCCGGCTGTCTATTTTTTAAAAGGTGCCTGTTTTTCACCCTATTTAGAGGTGCGATTTCGGCTCCGTATTGGGTGTCGCTGGTGAACAAGCGTTTCTCCCCTGAAAGGTGTCGAATGCATCCTGTAGTTTTAACAGTGTACTTAGCAGCGAAAAATATTCTTCATTTTCTCCCCCTCCCCTTCTTTGCTTAACATATTGAAAATTAAACTGCAAAGATAGCTTTTAAGCAAGGACGGATTTAGGAAATATTTAATGAGGAGGAGATTAAATTTATATACTTACCCTTTTACAAATTTCTAAACCTCCACCTCCTAACATCATGAAAAATCGTCTCAAATTAAGTTTTTTGTTTCTTTTTTTACATAGTTCTGGAGGAGTAAATCCCATCCTTCACTTCAACGTCATCGGCGTCCTATAATTGCTTTTTTTGGACTTAAAAAAAAAAAAAAACTTTCCAGAAGAGAGTCCACTGAACCCCATATAATGTCATCTAAGATCGTCCAAAATTTGAGCTTGTGGAATTTCGAAAATTTTCCTGTACAAAAGTTCCAATCCCTATCACTAAAGTATTAAAAGATGTGTCCCGATTTTGTTTTTAAGCCTACAATTTGGAAAATTTTTCAAAGGAGGGACCTTTTATGTAACATTATTTAAGATTGTCAAAATTTACAAATTTCAGTATCGAAAATATGCCGAAGGAGAGTTCCTGCATCTTGACTCAAGGAGGGGGCAATTGTCCCCGTCGCCCCTCCCTTGTATCCGTCCTTACCCTTAAGCCACTTAAAATTTTTGAAAAACCGAACACAAAAGAAGATATCGTAAACCATTTTTAACTTTAACGCTTTAACCACAGGCATTTCGCGAAAATCCATTCTCTATGCCAATACCAGCTGACATATTTAACACATAATGGTAATTGAAGCGGATAAACAATATCACATCACGCATTAATGTGAGGGAGTAGCGGCGAAAATGCTCATTTAGTCTTGACTTTCCATGATTCTTTCAATGTGCTAAAAAATGGAACTTCGTCGTCGAAAAAACATTTTTGTAATTCTGAGGAAAGTGTTCACGTTTTTGAATATATATGCAGTAATTATCCATCAAATATTAACCATTATATAATGTTAATCTAGAACATTGCTAAGAAAAAATTCGATTTATTATTTTTGGAAGGAAAGAGAATTTTTACTCTAAAATAGCAATACAAATCACTTATTCTTTTCATCCACAAATCCACTCCAAATTCAAGGTCATGAAAAAAATTATAGCTCAAAGAAGGCGTCTGAAAACTTACATATAAACACGAAAAAAGTATTACACCTAAACCTATTTTTATGCGGTCTTTTTTTACGCGATTTTTTTTTTTGTGCGGTTTATTAAAATTTCAATCAGATTGGGATTAAATTGACGAAATTATTTTTGAAACCAGTGCGAGGTACCTTCAAGTGACGACATAGGCACCCCGATGGGAAGTCACTATGTCCTCCCGAAATTTTCCTTATTTGGGAAGTTTTGCCCGAGTACTCGGCAAAAATTATCCACTTGGTTTATTTCGATTTCGTTTAAATATTACAATTTCGTAAGTTTTTGGTTTATTTTCCATATGAGATTTTTTTATGCGGTCCTTATCCATCGCATAAAATAAATAAATAAATAAATAAATAATAACAGTTTTGCGAAAACAACTTTTTAGAGCTACTCGTGAAGTTTCGAACACTTTTTTATGCGGTCCCTATCCACCGCATAAAAACAGGTTTGGGTGTATTTCATTTTTTCTGCAAAAACTTATATTTATATTTTCCTTTCCTTTAGGAGAGCACCAAAGAGTGTTCGAATGGCACATCCATCTCTTGACAAAATGACAATAAAAATGGTAAGTAAATTTTAGTTGTGGAAGCTCTAAATTATCAGTGCCATTCTAGGTTAAATGTGCGCTTCTCTTAGGATAAAGCTTATGAACTTTCCATGTTTAAAATATGTTTTAATACGTAAACCTCGTAAAATTTTCTCTGTCATATCCAATCGAAGATTCAAAAATGTGTGATTCTTGCATTTCGCTGCATATTTTTTTTTCCCATCTTTTTAAAATAAAGCATAATAATCAAAAAGCGCTGACTACGCAATTCATTTTGACGACTTGTACAGCAGGTCGTTGGTGATTATGCATTCACATGTTTTATCAGCTAGAAAGGTTAAAGGTTTGAAAGCACGAGCTAAAAAACTAGAATAGTTCATTTAACTTATTTTAAGTAGTGAATTGTAATTACGAAATTACCAAAAAAAAAAAAGAAAAAGAAGCAGTTAAATTTAACTTGTAAAATGAACAAAAAAAAAAAAAAAAGAAAGAAAGAAAGAAAATCAAACAATAGTATAAGCGTGCTTTAAGGGGAGCAAAAAACATTTTAAACTTTTACTCCCCCTCCCCGTATTTTGGTTCAAAATGATGTAGAAAATACTTTTACAGAGTCTACTACAAATTTGGGGTGATAACGTTGGTCTTTCTTAAATCTAGTTGTCTATCGCCAAGCTGATACTGAATTTGGCATCTGATTTTTGTTAACAAAAGCCAGCTTTCACCTCTAATAAAAGCCACTTAGAAACCTCGAGAAAATTCGTGAAAATTGACTTCTGGGCCTCCATAGCTCTGTGGTAGAAGCTTCGGTGCAATGGTACCCAATCTTTCTTTAGTGTTATTTAGAGACACGTCAACAACAACAAATCGAGGATAGTCAAATAAGCTCAAAGTCAAAATGGATATTTCGGGAGTCTATTCTTTACTAACTACACATTCACGTACGGAAGGTCCGCAAAAACTAATCAACATTCCTTCGTGGTGAGTAAAATGGAAACTTAGGCCGACATTCAAGTGAAATATTTTTCGCAGATACAATACTTCCTTTATTTTGTACAGTGAAATTAAAAAAAAAAAAAAAAAAAAAAAACGCTACCCTGGTTGAGTTTTTATGTAAAACTAAAAAGGGTTACTTTTTTTTTCCACGTTTTAGAAAGAGTTTTACTGAAAAAAGGATCATCGCAGTTGAAAACGCGGTGCCCATTGTTCTGTACGCTCTCGGTATCACTAAGTCCTGCAATGCAGCTTCTCTACGTGACTTCCGGTAGAACAAAGAAACATCTTTTACGGTTTTCATTTTCATACGGAAGAACAATATTTCAACCAAAGGCAGAGCTTTTTTTAAACTCTCCTACAAGAAAATTTTACTCACTGGAAAAACGTAAATATGTCTCAAAACTTCATTCAAGCATACTTTCAAGCTTTGCGATTGAAATAAAACTTTAGCACTGTGGAAAATAGCAGAGGGAGTAATTGAAATTTGAAAACTAGAACATTTGATTATTAATTTTTTAATTCAAAATGTTAAACACTCTAAATGTAAAAAATCAATAGTTCGTATCTCTTCTTTATCTGCCATCTTCTCTGTCATCCTTAGATTTCTTTCTTTCTTACTTCTTTTTTTTTAAATGTATTTTTACTATTTTTTCAATGTATCACTACTCTGATCGTCCTTGAATTTCATGATCACTGAACCCTTCACTGTTTTTGTATGTTTCACCCCTCCATGATGAATTTCACTCCTCTCAATTCAAGATAATGGCAAAAAAAAATAATAAAAAGTCACTCTTATTTTCTGGACTTTAATTTTTTTAAAAATTATTCATGAAGAAAACTGCAAAATCAAGGAGATAAAAGAAACTCTAATTGCCAAAAATTCTTGGACAAGATATGGTCCCAAATTAATCCAACTTACCAACTTGCCAATCCAGCTTACCGAGATCAGCATTTACTGAAAATCTGAACAGAGCAGATAATTCTTAAATTGAAAGGTAAAATTGAGGTAGTTTCTCACATAATCAAAGATGATAAAAAGGCATGAGTATATTTCACCAGTTTAAAAGAGGGTGTGCCAAAAGGGAAGATATTTGTAAACAAAACAATCGTGACGAGAGTTTCAGTGAAACTAAAACGTTATACCTAAAATGAAAGACATTAGGTGACTTAATAGCGTCTGCGTGATCATTTAGTAGTAATTTTATAAAAATAACAATCACAAAATACAATAAAATACCAGCTGTGGGACAACAATTGCCAGGGGAATTGAGGATTTCGTTTCCAAGTTGACCTCTAATTTCTCCTTTAAAGGCAATGATGAACTAATTTTCTAGTTTCAAAGAGATCGGATTACTTTAAAATGATATGTTTCATGACTTGGTGTACTGTTTTAGACATAAAGATATCAAGTTATGACATATGTATGAAAAATCTGCTTCCGCATATTGTGTCCCGTAAAAACCTATTATAGATAGGCAGCAACAATGTGAAAGGATTATCTTAATAATTTGCTGATAAAAAGTTTTTACAACTATTTTCATTCTCAAAGAAATGCTCTTCTGATGTTTTCCTCGTTTACGCCATTAAGAGACAAAAATGAAACATCATATTGTCACGATTTTCTTTTTTTAAACATTCAGAACTCACGGCGTGAGCAAAATACTCACGCCAAGAAGAAAAATCTTTTTGTTTTATTGTGTTTCATGAAAGATTTTATTTGTTTCAGCAAGTATTATTATTTAATATAACATGTGGTGACGTGGAGTTTAGAATAAATAGCAAATGAAATATTTTCAACTAAAAATCGTTGAAAACATTTTTAGTTGGGAAATGGTTGGTGCGAAAAAACTCACACTTGAGTACCCGGATCATTCCTCTTGACACGAGTTCCTGGAGGGTTAAACTACTACTTATAACCTGTGATGACGTGATGTTTAGAGTAAAAGTAGCAAATGAAATACAACTAAAAATTACTTAAAACATTTTTTATTGGGAAATAGGTGGTGGGAAAAAATTCTCACACGTGAGATCTCGGGTTATTGGCATGAGACCGGAAGGGTTAAATTACTACCTTTTCAACAAGCACTATTATTGTGTATAGCATGTGGTGACGTGGTGTTTAGAGTAAATAGCAAATGAAATATTTTCAACTAAAAATCAATTAAAGCATGGGGGAGGGGGAATAGGTGGTGTGAAAAAATTTGTCACACGCAAGAACTCAGGCCACTCATTTTGACTCCTTTTAGAGGATTGAACTTCTACACAGGCAGGTTGCATTTAACGTTACTAAGATTGAACTTACGTAGAAATCGTTCCAATAGACGTAACTAATTAAAACTTAGTATGCATGATGCATGTGGACTATGGGGAAAAGAAAATTGCAATAAGAAAATACCAGTGCTTTCAGGGAAAATGATAACGGAAGTGAAAACAGGGGTTGGCTGGCGCCAACATTTGAATGAATTACTCGTTGAATTGGCGATTATGTTCATGAACATTTCGCTTGTATGATTGATGCTGTTTTCAATCATCCCAACGACTAGCAGTCACGATGGGTGTCACTATGCTTTGTTTACTTTCACTATCACTTCTCGCTGGATGCACTATAGGTCAAATTTTCAACGGCAGGTGAAAAGGGAGTGCATGATGGAAAAAGCTACAATCCAAACGCATTTTATTCATCACATAACTTGCTCACTGTGCTTTCCATTTGCTTCAGTTACATGTTCATAGCGTGTTATAGCTTGTTGAACAATTCTGCGAAATGTTTATCTACCTATTGCAGCATTTTGGCTATTGATCAAGTAGTTCAGGTCTAGCTGTGAACTAGAATTTTCTTATGGCATAGTCTTTTGCCTTTGGTCCATATAGCATATATATATAGGGTGGTTCTGATAAGTTGAGCTATGAGCTTGACGATGTTTATTTCTCTTTGCTGAGTTCAGTGAAAAAAGAGTGTTATTGGAGCTTAGTTGAGTTGGAACACCTTCGCAAAACTACTACGAAAGTAACCAAACTCAACTCAATGATCAATTACCCTTCCTTATTACTCCAAAAAGATGCAACCATTGATCATGAATCAACTTTTCAGAGCCACAAAATACCAAGTCTCAATGTCGTATAGGTTTACTAGAACCAACTTTTCATGAATCTAAACTGGGTATGTTTAATAATAACTATTATGTATTTTACGATAATCTATCTATATGTATGTCTTTGTGTGATCTTGTATATGTATATCAAAAGGATTTGTGATTGCTAATCCTTTTGATATACACATGAAGAAGCTATGATATTTTGATTTGATTTCTATCTTCATATACAGTCTGGAAGTGTGTTTTCTTCCGTGGTCGACACATACACCAAAAACATGATCATATACATTAAAAAAAAAACCCTAAAAAATAAAAATTACTGTGTTTGTTGAAAATTGTTAATTCTTGTTTATTCTTGAAGGCAATTTTTATTTTTGGATAAACAATCTTTTTACACTAGTTTAAATTTGGTTAGAATATGTTATACAAAGCAATAATATTCGCATAACTCACCTGTTGTGTCAAAATACTAAAAGCTGCTCAGAAGCTACCTAATCTAGCGCAAAAGTAAGATGAAAAAAAATTCTAAAAAAAAAAAAAAAAGAAGGAAGAAAATATACGCAAATATTCAAGCATCTTTTGCGCGTAGGGAGTTACTGAATGGGAAAAGGCGCGAAGTTTGGGGGGAGAGGGGGGACGAAGAACATGATTTATAGTTCTCTCCCTCTTCTTTAATATCCCGAGGGAAATGCGGAGATAATTAGAGGTTTTCCAACGAAATGGAAATGATTTTTTTCGAACTTTTAAGTTTTTTGCTTTTGCGCAAATTTTCCCCTATCTCTCTTTTCTAGAAATTGCTGACTACGATACATGTTAAATAACTGGTGCAGTTATCAACTGTCTAGAAATAACGTTTTTTATAGACTGGATTCAATTTATTCCTGATGGTGGCTACCCGAACTGAAAAAGGAGGGGGAGGGGGGAAATACACAATGATTTTCTTAGCATTGTTCAAAATTTGTAAGAAAGTTCAATCAATTTCCTTCAAGCGTTCTGCTCTTCATAATTTTTTTTCAGGAGTAATTTTAGCTACACTGTTAAAAATTTTCCGGAAAATTTACGGTAATTGTTACTGGCATCCATGTTGCCAGTAACTATTACCGTAAAAATCAAATGTTACTGTAAAATTTTACGGTTTCCTCGGTAGGACACAGCAACCAGTTGGCGCTGGGATCGCTTATTTCTCCGGTATAAATTACCGTAAAAATCAGCGATGCGTCGGCGATGCAATTTTACAGTAACAATTACCAGAAAATCTTCCTGAATTTTTAACAGTGTACTTTAATCTGTGTAATACATAAAGCGTTGTTTCTCTATAAGTTGACTCAAGTTCTTCAACGGGTAAAAAATATCAATGCAGCCTGGTTTAAAATGTGCTTTACCTTAGAACGCAAGTTCACTAGCGCAGCCAGAAATACCTTCTGAAGGGGTTTTTTTTTTTTGGATCAAAAATACCTTCTGGTAGGGATTTTTTGATCAAAAATACCTTCTGAAGGTTTTTCTTTTTCTTTTTTTTTTATTTAATCTAAATAGCCCTTTCATATGCATAAACTGCAGTATTAGAATTTGCATTTATGTTCAATGGCTCTGGGGGGAGGGGTTCCCCCCCTCTTCGCTCCCTCACTGGTTCACCCCCCTCTTTGCTCCCTCACTGCAAAAGTTCAACAGTGTAGTATTACAAACAATGAATGCTGATGGCTATCAGAAATGAATCGGTCTCGCTTTCGAGGATTCTTTCGTCGTAAATAACAAATGTTGTCATTTACGTCTATTCTTTTCTCGCTGGGTCAGAAACTCAGGCTCACATTTTATGAACTTTTCGTGGGGACTCAGAGCGTTTTCACGAAACTATTCTCGCCGAAATTTCGTGTAATTCGAACATGGGCTTCGAAGCGTGAAAGTTTTTATAATAGCGAATCACTAACGCAGCCAGAAATACCTTCTGGAGGAAGTTTTTTGATGAAAAATACCTTCTGGAGGGGGTTCTTTGATGAAAAATAACTTCTGGAGGGATTTTTTGATCAAAAATAACTTCTAAAGGGATTTTTTTTAAAGAAAAACCTTCTGAAGAATATGTTTTGATCAAAAATACCATACGAAGGTTTTTTTTTTTGATCGAAACAGCCCTTTCATATGCATAAACTACTGTATTAGAATTCGCATTTATGTTAAAACCAATGGATCTGGGGAGTGTTCCCCCCCCCTCGCTGCACCACTGAGTCAAGTAGTACTCGAAATCATGAAACAATTCTTTAAGCTACTTAGAGTAATATTTATAGTCATACGCTCATAAGTCATGTAGCCTCAGTGAGTAATTACTCGGTTATAGTTCTTGTTCAATGTGCAACAATTCAGCAACAAAATTTATTGCAATTTGGGATGAATGTTTAACATTGTAGAACTCCGAAAATCTCATAACCAAAGGTGCATTTTAAGTCGTTCATGTAATCGAAGTCATGAAAGTAGTACTCTAAGCAGCATTGAGTAATTCTTCGAATCATGTGCTCCAAGTCATGTAGTCTCAGTTCTCAGATTCTGATTCTGTAGCTTTTTAGCATCGTGATGTGTCATATTAATTTCCCTGCTGAAATATTACAAATAAATTCTTTCTTCCTTGACGATTAAAACTGACGAATTTCAACATGGACTTTAAATTTTTTTACAAAATCACATTATAGGAAGGTCTCTCTTCCAAAAGACATTTTATTCGGCTATGTTAATAATTCGTGTTTAATGCATTTTAAAGTTATTTTAGCAACGGTGTAGGGTAGACTGAACATTGAATGAGCACTAAAGAGCAATTTTATTTTCAAAAATTTATAGCGTCGTTAAAATCTTTAGTATTTGGCAAATGATAGTAAAATTATTTTAGATGATTTATATATTTTTTTTTTTTTTTTAATTTGGGAGAACAGTTCTTTATGAGGTTTTTTGGAGGTTTTAAGTTAAAAAAAGTGTCTATTTCATTGAATGAACGTTCCAACTACTTGTCAAACACGGCATTTTCTAGTAATTTTCTTTCTACAAATGTATGTAAGGAAAAGAAAGTTACTATTCTCAATTCATCCTAGAAGAATGTTTCTTTTTTAAAAAAAAAAATAGTTACGACCTGTTCAGAACACTGGTAGGTCTACCCTAAGATAAATGGATTGTTAAGTATTTTTTTTCAAAAGAGTTGAACAGGTCCTCCATCAGATCTTATGAATAAATAACTGCAAATGCACATTATAGGAATGTCTTTAGGACCATCTTCTGTAAGACGTTATATCTGGCTGTGTTCTTAAAGGTAATTTCGTCCATCAGCTACAATAATTCGTCTTAAATGTATTTTGAAGTATTTTTAGCAACAGTGTAGTGTTTATGAATTTTAAAGTAGTTTTAGCGAAAGAGTTGAGCAGGTCGTCTGTCAGATCTTATGAACGAATAACTGCAAATGTACATTATGGGAATATGTTTAGGTTCATCTTCCAAAAGACATTTATCTGACTGGAATTATTAAATGTAGTTTCTTTCATCAGCTACAGTAATTCGTCTCAAATGTATTTTAAAGTATTCTTAACAACGGTGTAGTATATACGGATTTTTAAGCATTTTTAGCAGAAGAGTTGAGCAGGTCTTCTGCCAAATCTTATGAATAAATAACTGCAAATGCACATTATAGGAATGCCTGTAGGTCCATCTTCCAAAAGACATTTTATCTGGCTGTGTTATTAAATGTAATTTCGTCCATCAGCTACAATAATTCGTCTTATTGTAGCTGATGGACGATAATGTCTGGTCCGATGACAGCGATTATTGTCATAGTGTCAGATAGAACATACCTCGAGGCATTTCCCCACCTGAAATGATGTTATACTACCAACCAGTGTTACGCAGTCAATTATTTAGTATTTCAAGCAACAGTGCGACGGAATCGTGAATGCGCGTATTAAACAGTCCCTAAATAGGTCATAAAATATGTATAATAGATTGTATTAAAGACCGCTATTTCTCGGGTAGCGAATTATTTGTTTGGATGAATAATGTATAGAAAGTCTTTTAAACTTCTTGTTAAGGTGGCTTGTTAACTTGAAAGAGATGCGTCTTTTTTATGTTTATGATTATAGACGAAAATTCCAGGCGTAGTTCTCTGGCTTGTCATTCCTGAGAAGATGGTGATAAGCATTTCATTAACATAAATTTTGACAGCTTATGGCAATTAGATTAGTCCAGCTAAAAGAATCTACACTCTCAGAAACGCATGCTCAAACCTGACGAAATATTCGGTGGATTTGATGAAATGGCTTCTGTTCGTCAAAAATGCTGGGAGTAAACTTTTTGCCAAATAGACGATGATTTTCTGATATTTGAGCATGAATTTCGTAAATGACCGAACTTGCCATACGGTTGAAGAATCCTTGAATGTAATCTTTTCATTTCTGAGAGTGTTGAAACAAAAAAAAAAAAAAAAAAAGATTGAGTCATACAGTTTCAGAAATGCATCACTCAATTTCGAGTCTTCTTCAGTCGTTTAGCGAATTTCTCCATTTACGACGAGTGTTTCATCACTGGGTCAGAAACTCATGTTCAAATCTTACGAAAATTTTGACAGTTTGATCAAAAGTTTAATATGAGCTTTTTTCACCAAGCTATTTCGTCAATTTGACCAAAAGCTTAATTGGAGCCTTTTTCACGAAGCCATTTCATCAAATACGATGAAATTTTCGAGAGATTTGAGGGAGAACTTCGGGGGGATGACTGTTGATAACTTTGAAGTATACCTGCTTTAAAACTCGTAGTAATGCCAGAAGAGAAATAAATACATTATCAGATGTATTTTCTAATTTCATTTTTACCACTTATTAAAGAATTGTTTCAATTGTAGAATCAATGAGGCTAAACATAATTCATCAGGTGCCAAACCAATTTTTGTAGAGCCCTTGATAACGAATAATAGAAACTATAGTAGTTCAATTAAGAAACTATAGTAGTCCAATTGCTAAGCTTTAAAAGATTTTGGCACGATGTGATGTATGTTTGTGATAATATTGAATTATTGTGTCGAACTTTAAACATTTGTCAGTCTGAGTATAAAATTAAACAAGAGTGAACAAAGTTTGAAACAGTGCAAATGAACCACAACTTGACATTTCTGTACAACGACCACTTTTCGGAACATTTTATTCCGAATTGCTGAAGTTCGAATGATAATCTTCTAAATTTATAAAGCTTCTGAGATAATACATGATCGAGAAAGTGCTTCATGTATTTAAGTTGTAAGTGATTTTAGCTACAATAACCCATTGGATCAACCTCTAAAAGATCATGTTTTCATCCGGAATAATGAAAGAAAATTATTACATAAAAAGTCGTGATAGTCGTGATAGTAAGTAAAATGACATTTGTAAGATATAATTTTAAAGCTTTCAAAGAAATAATTTATGATTTCATGCTCGAACAAGGAACTACATCATTTTCTACAACACTGAAACAATCAGTTTCAGAATGCCACCCGGAAATCAAGAACCACGTGCAAAGAGTGCAAAAGAAGTTTTTCCTTCTCCCAAACTCCAAAACGAAGATTAATTTTGATTCGCACGCACCGAATAGAACACGCGCATCTTGGGTGACAAATGACCACACACATCACGCCGCGACTTAGAACACCTTTCTTCTCAGCCCAACTGATTACACAGTAGATGAAGTCTCATATCAGATTATGATTTCATCGTAAATTAGGATGATGTACATATCACCCTCCAACCCGACTTAAACTGAAGTAGCAATTACTAAGTGATGCATGTTAGTATGTAGGTGCTATAGATCGTACAAAAAGGATGGTGGACAGCTCATTGCAGTTGCAATTGCAAGATGAACTGCTCTGAGTGGATATTATGCAGACTTGCCTGCGTGCGGTCGTAAATTTTGCACTGTTTGGACTATGGTTTGTTAATGAAATCTCATGTGACAAGTAAAGATATCCGAATGATTTAGAATTGGCTACCACACATTATTTCTGAGAATAATCGGCCATCAATAAAGTCTGGTGAAATAATAATAGCCTGTCAAAATTCAAAGAACGAAAGATTTTAGCGTTGTGGAGGAAAATAGGGGTTTCATTTTGCTTTTCGATAAACGACAGAAATATCGTATGTTACTATTTGACAGCGGTTGAATTGTCTGTTTTGGAAGAGCTATTGTTACATTACTTTGTTCAGGTTAAACATATGTCGCATGATTATTCTAGTTCATTGCATTTTATCTTATAAAATTATGCAATTAATTTATTGAACACTATTTCCTTGTAGCAATAAAATGATCGATCAAAAAAGATATACATATCTTTAAATAAATTTCTAAATTAGATGTCGCTCTGTTTTTTTTTATTTAATGGAAGCTAAAATAATATTTAATATCATCAATCACTTTTTTTAATATTGACACTATATGCATTTTATTAAATACGTAAATAGCATAGCTGTTTTTTTTTTTTTTTTGGTTTTAATAACATAATGATTATGTATTTGGTTCATAACTAGTATATAGCTGGGGAAGTCATCCAGGTGAACTAGTTTAATCCCCTCATGCGATGTTAGACTTTCTGCTAGTTTTTTGGTTATGCTAATGTTAAGGAGAATTAATGTTCTTTCGTGTTAATTTCGTACCCTTGAAAGGAAATGTGTCCTGTAGAAGACTGAGATTCATTTTAATGTTCCTAACCAGAGGAATATCTAAACCTGTCTTGACCAATCTTGTGAAGACCTAAAAGTTATTCCATTCTATTTCACCATGAAGGTATTTTCTAAACTTTAGGCAGTCCTGGTTTTGGGTTAGTTTTGAATGATAAGGGCTTTTTTTTTTTTTTTTTTGGTTTGGTTAAATAATAAATCCTTGTAGGAAAGGGAAAGCTCTTTTGTCAAAGTATATAATGCGTTGAATGAATAGCAAAACAACGCATGATCAAATTTGTAAGTTTTGCAAGGTTTACATTAGTGTTTTTCTTTTTCTAGATTGAATTTATTTTTTCTTATACCATTAAGCATGCATTAAACTCAACAGTACACAAACGTCAACCGCAACCCGCAAACTGCCAATCAATAAGTTTCTATAACCAATCGAATCTGGGCATTAACGAACGGAGGAGAGTTCAAAGCTTAATTGAGGCAGTGAGAAGCAAAGGGATGTAAGTTATAAAATTTAAAATTTGGCGATAACCAGTAAAAATGGTATTTAGACCTCTCTTCTGTCTTGGGACAAGAGATAGAACTAGTAGCTCTGGCAGGTGCTGCAATACTGCATGATTTAAAAAAAAAAGTTTTAATGAAAATCTACCTCACCTTATCTTTGAACGAGTTTCACTCAAAACTTGAAAATATCCATTTTCAAGTTTTGAGTATTCATTTTCAAGTTATCCCTTTGCTTGTCACTGCCTCTATTGGAGTTAGAAGTTTTTAGGTTTGTTTATCTTGGTTATCATTTTCCGCATCAATATTAGTTACATGGTTTCCATATTTCCATTAACCAGTCAGTCCCAAAAGTTTGACTCAACTCTTCCTAAAACTTCTAACCAATTGTGGCCGATTTAAAGAAAAAAATGTACGCGCCCACACTTTTAAGTTCTTTTGCTTAATTTCTCAAAAGAATCCTCTTTTTCAACGAAAAATAATTATTGTTGTTTGCAAAACTTGTTAACGTTTTGCTTAAATATCATTGTTTATACGTATGACCACTTTTGAAAAAGTTTTCTTTATTACTGAATACTAAAATGCTTTCTGAGTTTCAGATGCAGTTTTTCTATTACAAGCAATTATTATCTACACCTTCAATTCTTTTTGATAGATAGTTGAACTTGTTCCCCAAATATGTCTTTAAAAAGATTTGACGCCACAAGAAGCTTTTTGAGAAAGCATAATTACAGCTTTTGCGTGATTTGGTGGATGAAAAATCTAAATATTCTGGGAATAAATTTGCATTAGTTAGAAGCCTTGCAAGTTCGAAACTTTGAACATAAACATTGAAGATAATTTCTGAGGAACGGTGGTAACGAAAAACGTTCGAGTTGCTTTGTAAGGTCTATAATTATACTTTTGCTAAGCATTAAATTAACAATTCTTAAAACTCTTTTTGGAGCTGAGTTTTAATTCAATACACTTTCTTAAAACATTGTTTAAAGAATGTCTAATGGATTTATAGACACATACGTGCATTTTGTTTCTTTCACATCAGACTACGAAACCGTATGTACCTGTGAATTTAACAAGAATAGTATACTACACTGTTAAAAATTTTCCGGAAAATTTACGGTAATTGTTACTGGCATCCATGTTGCCAGTAACTATTACCGTAAAAATCAAATGTTACTGTAAAATTTTACGGTTTCCTCGGTAGGCCACAGCAACCAGTTGGCGCTGGGATCGCTTATTTCTCCGGTATAAATTACCGTAAAAATCAGCGATGCGTCGGCGATGCAATTTTACAGTAACAATTACCAGAAAATCTTTCTGAATTTTTAACAGTGTAGACGTCTTAAATATAGAACCTTTGTTAATAAACAACGATCTAAAAACTTCAGCTTATGATTTAATTTTTATAATTCGTAGTTTACTTTAAATGGCAAGAGTATTAATTACCTAATTTTGGTGATATATAAGTCGACATTTTGAGCCCCTGAAATGTACCAAACGGGAAGTATCGAATCTAAAATCAGATATCTGTTGATCTCGGATTAGTGGGGCATTGCAGATATTGACATAATGTCACTAGTTCATAACAATTTAACGACACAAAAATTATCATTATCAACATTTTATCATGTACTTAGTTTCGACTGTTTACGACTTAGTGACGATGTAGTTTTTCAATAAGCAATAGATAACATTAAATTGATTAGATTTTTGCAAACAGCATAGAAAATGAAGCTTTTAAATTATGCATTTAAACCTTCTGTATTTGTGGATAGGGAGGCAAAAAAAAAAAAAAAAAAAAAAAAAAACATTCGCTTGTCTAAACAACACTACATATAACTCCTTGCATTAGAAAAATCTTTACATTTTACTTCTTTCATTCTTTCTGAAATTGTTTGAAATCAAAGTCTTGTTTTCAGTGTGAGGTATTTCAAAATTTAACTTATGCACTGAATTTACTCAAAATGTGACTCAGAAGTCAGATAAATTTAATAAAAATGAAGTGTCCTAGTTCGTAAAAAAAGACCAGCCCTAACCATCCAGGACGGTGACTGAGCGATGTATGATTTTACCATTTGGCATCATGCAGCGCATACAATTTACTAACTGTAAATTCTATTATAAGTACCTGAAAAAATAGTCAGTAGTAAACCATAAACATGATAGGTGTACCATGAGCATTGAGAAAGATTCCCGAACTAACTCTAACAATTAGCATTGTGTCCATCCTTTCAAATTTAAGTTTTAGCGAATAAACTTCCAACTCTCAAGATCAACCAGAGAAGAAGTATGATTTTAAAACTTTAGATGGAAATATGTAAATACATCATTTACAAACATGTTCGTACAGCTGCTTAGGTTTTTTTTTTTTTTTGAGGAGATAGTGTTAAAAATTCTTTCAGAATGCTTTTTTGGAATGAAATGTGGAACCGCTTACAGCAGCGAACAATATTAAATGAACAAAGTGCATTTTGAACAATGCACAGTTGCACATTGACTTTGTGCAGTGAAATTTTCCTAAAAAACGAACTTAATCGCAAATAGCCCTATTGCTACACGCTATTACCATGCTCGTCACAATTTGAATATTGAGGCCACTTGTGTGGCTTCTGATCTGAGCTTCTTTTAGGTAGAGCTATTAATCTTGATGAGAGTTAATTCCACTTGATTTAAGTGATCCTTTTCTGCGGCCCCTTAAACCACTAACCGGCCAAGTGTCCGCCTTCTTTTATTTCCCCACTTTAATGAGACCCAAGGCCACGGCTTCTCGTGAGGTCATCAGGCACGCGAGATTTGTGATTTACCGTTAACAGCGAAAAGGTGGGAACAGCTTCTATTCTTCTTCCATAGTCATCTATCTTCTTCGCTAAATCTACCTGAGAAATGGCTATCCTATTAATTTTCTAACAACCAAAAATCAGAAGATTCTCAGAGGACATGAATTTCTGTAGTGCCTTGTGAGGTGATGATAAACTTTTAATAAAAAAAATCTTTGATTGATTTTTTTTTTTTGGACCACAAGGTTTTTCGCTAAATATACCTGAGAAATGTCTATCTTATTAGTTCTTCAAGAATCAAAACTCCAGAGTATTCTTAAAGGATAAGAATGCCTTTAGTGCCTTGATATTATTATGACAAACTATTATTGGAATAAAATCTTCGACTGATCTTCGGGTTTCTGATCTCGACCGGACCTCGGGGTTTATTTCAAAAACTACCTGAAATATGGTTGTCCTCCTCATTATTTAAGGAGAAAAGAATAAGAATATAAATTTTCTCAGAGGACAACCATAGTGCCTTGCGATGTGCTATGAAAAACTTTTAATAAAAGAAAATTATTAATCTTCTTTTTTTTTGGACCACAAGGTTCGTTTGGTTTTTATTTTTCTATAATGTTTGCCCATATATAGTTTCAAAACGATTCTCGAGTTGACTAGATTATTGTTTCTTAATTTAATCAATAAGGTATATTAAGTTTTGGGGTATGTGTTAATATCAGTTACCATAAGCGGCACAAAAAATCAGTTTTCCCAGGAATCTACTGCTGTTTCTTTCACTTTGAGAAAAACCTTGTTCTCAGTCTCTAATTAAAATTTTATGGAAAATTCAACCGACTGCGTTTTGAATTAACTTGTACTAACGTCTGGTTGACAAATCTTTAGATGATATTTTCATTGATTTTCTTTTTCTCTTCAAACTTTCAGTATCTTTACTCTGCACATAGAGGTATTTCAGGTTAAACGGGGACACGATGTAGTATAACTTGTTTTTGTCTTGTGCCAGCTAGGCTGACAATTTGAGGTGCGCTGCTTAATTTTTCCAACTGTACCGTAATTTGGTGTGAAGTCCGACTTCCACTGTACACACATAAGGACTCGTTTATAGGGCAGGCAACCATTCACAGCATAACAACACATTCACACAAAGGAAGGACAAGGACAGGAGAGAGAAAGTACATCCATAAACGAACCGTGATTTGAACCCGGGACCACCTCATCTCAGTCAGACTCCTCTAACCAATAGACAAGGCGGGTGGCGTATGCTACTCGTTTACATAATTTGATGAATCCTTATGAAATAGATGTAAGTCTGAACGGAAGAGTCTTTTTGAACTCTTATTTTAAATCAGCTTTGTAAACGATGTTCAATTATTCACTATTGTTTCTTTAAAAAATACACTGCTTCATCCTAAATTACGATCGTGGTAAATAAATATTAGATGAAAAAAGACGTGTCATGTAACTTGCAAACAATATATATTTAGAAGGTAATCAAATTTAAAAAAAAATGGCATCTTAATCATGCATGCTATTCTAAATGAGAAAATGAATTCCATTTGTTTCAGTTCCGGTAAATTACTACCTCGAATTAAATTAAAAATATTCAAGAAATTCAAAAGCAACTTCACGTAATTACACGCCGTAATAATTCAATAAAGCACCAACAAAATTCAAACACATTTATTTCGTCACAGCCTTTTATGTCAAGCTTTAATCTAATTACTCTTTTCTTTATAATCTAGAGTTTTAATTCTTGATTCTAAGTTATTCCATTTTAATTGTACATAATTCCACACGATTTTATTCCGAGTTTTTTCAAAGCAATTATATCGAGTTAAAGTGAGCGTACAACACTGAGAACCCTCAACTCAATTAGAATAAATACCAACACCCTAAACAAAAACACTCAACAATGGCTCTTTATTTTTCGTTTTTTCCTTCTTTATTTTTATTTTTATATTCCTTTATTTTATTCATTTATTTATTTTTTTCGCTCTTAGGTCTTCAACAATGGGGTTTCCAGTATTAACTCACCCTCCATTAATTTTGCTCAAAGGATGAAAAGCGCTTTTTATGTTGAGTGCTTTTTTATTCAGTGACATCCTCTTCATCTTCCTTTATCAGCAATAGTTTCATTTTATTCGACCTTTCGCGTTGCTCTTTGCATCAGATCCAGTTCGCTTTTCTAGGGTATTTATCTAAATTTCGTTTTCCCTTTTTGTCCCGATGTTTTTTTGCTTCTTTTAGTTTTTTCTCGTTTGACAATAGGAAGTGTATTGCATTCATCTTACTGTGTTTATCGCACTTTAAGAAATGTTTTTTCCCTCCGAAATACCATTTACTTAAACATTTTCTTGTTGGAAAAGATTTCGAACTCAAACGGCTATTTTCAGTTGCGTTTTCATTAGATGTTTGCTTGATTTTTCTCGATAGAAGTATGTTCTAGCGATATCTCTCTATCTTTGGTACTGTAATGTTTGTCTTTATTTCATCAGAGCCGCTATTCATCTTTAAGCAAGGAAAGAATATTTTGACAATGCGTAATTAAAGCTGTTTACTCTGGCAACTCCTAGTGCAGTTTCACATTGTGAGACACTGTTAAAACTGCGGGTTGCATCTAGCACCTTTTGTGGTGAAACTTTGTAGCACTAGACACACCCCTTAAGAGCGCTATTTCCCTATGGCACCCTTAAAGGTGCCAAAGAGAGTCAAATGTCATCCTTTTAAGTACCATAGCATGCCATATGGAAACAAATGGCACCTTTAAGGGTGCCACAAGGAGCAAAATGGCACTCATAAGGGGGGTACTATAACGTTTCACCCTTAAAAGTACCAAATGCAACCTGCAGAACAGTGCTGGTGCGTCCATTTGGTGGAAAACTGAGCGTCAAAATTCTAAAAGTAGTAATGGCTGAGCGTCTACATTCTCAAAGTGGTAATGTACCGAAGGTGGTGCCAGATGAAAGAATGGATGTCCACCCTGAGGAAAGCACTGTACTTTGATCACGGAAAGAATGAAATTAAAGAAACATGGCGACTGCATTGCATTCGGCGGTTGACTTGATCAGTAATTGACAACTTGGTGACTGTTTGATGATAACTTGGAGTTATGTCGTCGAATTTGAGGCAGAAAAGTGTCATATCATGGAGATGCTTTTATACGGTCTTTTAAGAATTCATAAAATATATATAGAAATTCTTAAGTTTAAAAAAAGAAAGAAAATAAATCCCATCATGTTTCAAATTGGGTTTTAAACAATCAGAGCAATAAAAAATGTATCTTTGGAGCAATTAGCTCGTTTTCTACTGTGTGAAAAGTTCCTAAGGTAACAAGATACATCAACAAACTTTTTAAAAATCAATTTATTGAAAGTGTCAGCCACATTGGGCACAACCTCTGCAAAAACTTCCCTAGTACACCAAATTTTATGTTTCTGTTCATTAGGCCTTGACGTTTCAAGTGAGCCCCAAACACGCGAGAAAACAACTTATTTTGTGCGACATGGATCAGATGCTGAAATAATTTTGTCAGTTTTTTCCTTATGTTTGATGTGCCACAAATAATTAGACACATGTGAGACAGCAAGTTACATTTATATACTATCTTAATTTTTATGACTGTGGCATTATTTAAATGTTAAAGATATTCTTTTAAATGCAGTCAAGTCTAAGAAATGGTGTTAGTCGGTTAATATTTGACATCAACACAAATACTCTAAAATTCAGAACATACTCACGTATGTCTATTCAAGAACTTATGTAACTCATCCTGGTTTATTTCCATAAACTTGTTTCCCTTGAGCTGGCAAAGATTCGAATAAAAAGTAATACATTATTAATACAAGACTCCCCAATCGAAAGCTTAACATGTGTTCTACAACCTAACATTAAGTGATTTAATTACATGATTCCTCCCTTTTAAGTGATGCACCAGCCAATTTCTGCAAAATTTATAACCCCGTCGGTCACATCACAACATGATGATAGTTTCGACAGCTTATTGATTCTGTAAGAATGTACCACTCTGATAACACTAAATGTCTTATCTGTTCTACTTGAAAGAATGCATCATTAAGTATAGAAAATTCTGAAGGACAAGATGAAACTGCACAATAAATCGTCCCTCCACCAACCTATCAACATTTTTCGACGAGATAAAAATGGATTTATTGGCCACCAAAGGACTTTTCAGCGAGAGCTTGTCAATCATGCACTATTCATTGCTTGACAATCCGTCGTAACCTCAATGCCCATCTTAAGCAACAGCTATTGCATTTAGATGTCGTGTTCGCGAAAATGCTTTCACCTCATGAATTATTCAATGGCTCAAGTTAAAGCTTTCGTCAAATACTCTAAGACTAAGCCAAGACGAGAAACAAAAATCATGCATGGAGCGTGCGATTTGGCGTATAAATGTATGCATTTGTTCACTTCAGTCATTGCTATGCGATCATGCAGAAATATAAATTGGCCATTTGGATCTGTAATGAGTGCCATAAATCATATTTAACGTATCCTGACAAGATTTTCATCTGAAATTTATACATGACAGAAAATATGAACTGTGGGACCAGCCCTCCAAACCGCTGTGTCCTACAGGAACAAAGTATTTCATATGGTAAATAAGTACTGTATACTGGTTATTATGTTTTAAAACCTACTCATTTCGATTATTGATACGGGTCTTCTGTTATGATGAACTGAATACAAACGATCTGAAATGTGTTGAAGTGCATTATTCAGCACGCATACAGTAGCCAGCTTAGACGAAAATGCAGATGTAATTACAGTGTTAAAAATTTCTTTAGTGTAAAATCACGAGTGGTCTTATTTTCAATCATCGTCTTTGAATAAATTACCAAGCTTTTATAACGTAGAGTAATGCAAAGTATCAGCTTCTGACATTGTTATTGAATTTAATTAACCGTGGTATGATGGTCACGCAAGAAGTTTCTTTGTTGTTTCTTTTTCAACCGGGGAACTAGATCCATTTCTGTAAAAAATGAGTTTTGTCACTTTGGTCCTTCTCGGTGAGAACTAAGAAATTCTCTTTCAATTTTGAGCATGTTCAAATTCTTAAATTGAAAATTAAATCAACAATACGCAATCTAATTTTTCAATTAGATGCATCAGACGCACTATAAAATTGTTTTTCTGGGGAGAGGGAGTTGGTCAAAACAAGCCATCCTGTAAAAAAAAATGACTCAATACGTCCATTTCTGTCAAAAAAAAAAATAGATGAATTTTGTCATTTAGGTCCTTCTAGGTAAGAACTAAGATTTTTTTTTTTTTTTTTTTTTTTGATCATGTTGAAATTTTGAGTTTGAAAGTTGAATCAACAATACACAATTTAGTTTTCCAATTAGATGCGTTAGGAGCACTACAAAATGTATTCCCGAAAAGAGAGGCAATGGATTGGTCACAACAAGCCAGCCTTTTTTCCAGGGAATGAGGATTGATTGTAAAAGTCCAAACATGTATGTATAGACTCTTGGAAATACTTTTATTTTAATTACAATTAAATTACGTGTGCAATTACATTAGCGAAACCATGGGGAAAAGTTAAGAAACTTTTGCAATTTCGCAATGTGCAAGGATAAATGGGAAAAAGTTGCTGACTATGCAAAAATGATTAAGTTTGTGAAGTCTGGCCATGATACATAATTTCACTTGTCACCGTTTTTCTGAATTATCTTGAAAATGTGACTGGGCATGGATTTTGCAGGCTTTTTCTGCTGCAGTGATAGTAATTGGTTTCATTCCGAGAGTGTACTGCCCTTTTTAATTCATTTGTGCTTTGGTATAGGCGCCCATCATTATAAACTGTGCCGAGCTGTTGACTCTTAAAAAATTTGAATTGTTGTTAAGAGCAGGAGTATGAACTGACCATTTCATAACTTTTGATACGCCTGTCCTTAGACCATTGCTTCGTATTCTTTGCTAAGCGAAATGTTGCTTTGTCTTGCTAAAATTCCCAGTTTGCCCCAGAAATCAGTGATGCGTAACACAGATCATCCAGCAATAACTAATAGTCTTCTGGTTTCTGTCTTCAATTAAGATGGACTAATCTTGTTTTACTACCTTAAAAAAGACCAGCTTAAACAATTACAAAACCTCCCCCTAACTTTCAGCTGAATATTTTTTATTCTTCTCTAATGTCACCCCAAAAGTGTCATAAGCCATCTTAATCATTCAAATTCAATTGTTTTCCATCGAACCGGACAACTGAACTCCTTAATGTTGCTCATGACATGGGTGGCTGTGCAAACTGAAAACTTGCACTCCTGTGATGTGGATGAAGTTTTGGCTGAGTAAGCATTTTCTTCAACTTTATGTTCGGGTTTCTTGGAGAGCTTCTTTAACTGTCCTAAAGTTTTCATTTTGACCTTAAATGCACAGCCTCTATTAAATCATAAGTATATCAAGAAGTGATAAAAAAAATGGGTACAGAGCAACCTCAGAAACATAAATGTACATCAATGCCAGATTATAGGGATATTTAATTTCATTTTTAATCTTAATTGTATATGTGAATGTATCTTGAATAAATAATTAGCATGCGGGAAGTTTCTTTACTAAAAATCTGCAGTGCGACTTGTAGCAATATTTAGGCTTCCGAGATTTTTGAAAAAGATTTTTTTTTCTAACGTGAAAATTCTTTTGGACATAAGGCTTATAGAAATGAGTCTGATACTCTGAATTTACACCGAAAAATAAGTGAAAATATCGTCAAACTTCTAGGAAAAAACATCATGATTTCTTAAATATTTTAGAAGGGAATACTCCCCTGGGTCTCCCAACTTGCTACAAATGTTTATGCTTTCGAGCTTTTCACCTTTCAGAAGAAGTTCAACTGTTAATAGTATACATCCCCCTTCCCCTCCAAGTAAAAATAATGGCTATGAAACTGTCGAAAACTGAAAAAGAATTGGGGGATCATATTTTCAAAAAAAAGAAAAAAAGAGGGGGAAGTTTGAGGAAAATGATAGTCACATTTGAATTTAGGGGATCATTTTACGTAAGAATCCGAAAGAATCGTTTCAGAAGCATTTTGAAGGTGTTTTTTCGAGCAATTACGAATTGCTAATTGTTGTAACTTGACTGTTAAAAGCCTTTCATCCGTCCTTTGATTTGACTAACGATAGTGAGGCGTTGAGTAGTTTTTCCATCAACTTGGAAAGACCGCAAATTTTAATCTTGTCGCTCTGCAAGAGTTAAACTTCTTAGCTCTTCAAAAAAAAAAAAAAAAAATTTTGAGTTTCAATCTAAGAAGAGCATTAGTTAACGAATAGAAAACGTGGATTGAAAATCTCATATGTTTTTTTACGTGAAATCAGTCAATAAAAATGTTCAACGGGAACAATCCAGAAGGTGGGAAAATATCGTTTGTAATGAAGGGACTGATGGTTTTTTAACTATCTCTAATTTATTTTTAATTCAGATTTTCATTCTAGTAAACGAAATTTACCTTCAGGAGTCAATGATTTCTTCTAAAGGGCGAACCTGATATTCTGATGTCCTGAGTGTTCAATGTTCATCCTAGCTGGTCGACCTTCTAGGGTAATGAATAAGTTAGCAGAAAACGTTGTGGGTGTTTCTCGATTTTAGAAATAATCACAACGTTATACGTTGTAATTAAAGATGCACATATACAAGACTATCTTCAACAACTTTCCCTTATCTAAATTGTGTGATTACACATTTTGGACCATACAGTATAAAAATGTTCAAAGCCCATAGCTTCGTAAGATTTTGTTAACGGTAGAGCTATGCATCCTTTCATAAACGATGGCCATTTTTTAACATATTTGACCCCCTCTCCCCTTTGTTCCAAAGTGTCGTACCTCACCTTACTCCCTCCCCTCCATTTGTCACATGTCACACTATTTTTCATAAGCGCTATATTTTAATGTAGAAAATGTGCTATATCGCAGTTTTTTTTACCCCCTCCATCCCCCTTGTCAAAAACTATTAATTTCACTAACCCCCTCTACACCTCAAATTGCGACGTTTTTATGGACGACTCCTTTATTGGAAAAAATGTATGATGGCTAGGTTTCATGGTCAGTCACAACCATGAAACCTTGACATTAACCACCATTTTTATTAATAAGAGTTCCATTATAGATAGTCTGATTCATGTAGCTTTCTTAGCATATATCGCGCAAAAATACATCGATGGCATGATCAAAGCGCAGCGCAGCGTTGGGGTTGAGAATGTTGAAATATTATGTGAACTGATGGGGTACCAGCGCGGATCCAGAGGGAGGGAAGGGGGTTATGGTGCTCATGATTCCCTTTAAATGATCAAATATAGCCAAAAACAGCATTTTTTGGTTTATATTTCGAAAAACTTGCCCTAGACTCCCTATTTGTGCCAAAATATAGCATTTTGACCCCTTTTCCGATAACGACTTCCTCCAAAACCAAAAGCTGGATCCGTCGTTGAAGGGATAGCTAATTAATTTAGATGTCGCTGTGGAAAAGGTTCTAATCTAATAAAGTAACCAATGGATCTTATCCTTTTGTCGCTTACAGGGGTTTAAGAAAAGAAAGGGTTATCTGCTTGCATGAAAGAACGTATACATTGAAAGGAAATACGAAGAGCTAAAATATTCAGCTGGGTCAGAAGCAATATTAAGTTAAGGTTCTAAAAGACTAATTGATATCCTGTAATTAAA
Source organism: Uloborus diversus (assembly GCF_026930045.1). Lineage (NCBI taxonomy): Eukaryota > Metazoa > Arthropoda > Arachnida > Araneae > Uloboridae > Uloborus > Uloborus diversus. Next base: position 116,486,663 of record NC_072740.1, read on the forward strand.
AATGCCATAAAATTATGGTACATTCTTTGTAACCTTTCATACTCAATATACGTTTTTGCTTTATCTGAAGTAGAATGTTAAAACGTGATAAAGAATGAAAACAATTAATGGAGTAGCAAATTTAATTTCTTTGAGCACCTAAATTGCGGAAAGATTAATTCCGTGCATAAATGTGGTATCTAAAAACACATATATGCATTACAAAGCTTAGATGGTTCACTCCGCTATTGAATCTTTAACGATTTAAATATCTTATGATATTTGATATGATTGTAAAGTGTGAAAACGCTTTTTGAATAAATCGTGAAAACAATGGTTCGCAAATTGTGAACAAAACGCGTATCGCGTATTTTCTGATGGAAATCCAAAGAAATGAAGTTTTTTTTTTCCCCTTTCCATTAGTAATTTAAGGAAGTCGTAATGATGCTAGAAATTAATATTGCCCATCACTTCACGGTAATAACGCATTTTATTGTTTCTTAGACGCTGTTAAAAGGTAGAACAAAGGACAATATATGACGGTAAAAGAAAGTAGTAAACGCTAAAATCCCATTCATGGGCTTAAAAGGTGATTTTGATGGTTATGGCTATAGCAGAAATCGACCAATCACTGGAATTTGTCGGAAATTCAGAGCTAGAAGTATTTGAATATCAGCCTATTAACATCTCTGCGTATATTGCACAAATAACGCGTAAAGGAAATGGGTAGTCATATCCCTTCGAAGTAATGTCTAAAAACCTACTTGCGTAACAATAACAGTTAAGCGGTGGTGCTTTTCAAACGTGCTCGGTCTTTATAATGATCACTTTAGGCAATGTTCATGAAGATTGTGGTTGGGCATTAGGGCAGTAATATAGCTAACGTTTCGCAATAAACTATAAAATTTTAGCACTTTGTCCTTGGTTAAGATTGGAGTCTAAGGAATAAATGGGGTCTGCCCTTATAAAATTGATGTACCCAGGAAAGCATGATGTTGCTTCTGCAGTCTGGAGCCAAACCTCTCGTGGTTCGGACTAGGTTGCAAAATTCTCGTGTCTGGAACGGTTAAATTACTTATGTTTCGCAGATTTCTGTAAATTTTTGCAGTTTATTTTTGCGTGGATGAAATTTTGTATTTTGACACTTTTGGTGATTGATTGGTGACTGTTGAAGTGATAGATTGTATTTCTTTCTCCGAAGGATAATCTGCACCTTTGACAAGTAAGAAATACCAAATAGGAAAGAGATTTTAGTTGATTGATTGGTGACTGCTGAAGTGATACATTGGATTTTCCCCAAAGGATATTCCTCATCTTGACAAATAAGAAATGACCACATAGGAATGAGATTCAAGTTGATTGATTAATGCCGTGATTCCAACTATGGATACGTCTAGTGTGATAAGGATGCGTAACGTTTTCATAGGATTGGATTTATTTCATAGCCTGCAAGACAGTAATGGTTTTATTGTTTGAGCAGGAAGCCATTTGGGAATCAGAAGCATTGGTTTGTATATTTCCTAATAGTAATACTGACGTTCAAACTTTTTTTTTTTTTAATCGACTGTTCTTTCAAACCAACACTGAATGAATTCGAGTAAATTATAGCTTATAATTCTTTTAAACTTGAAAATGGAATCGTATTTCTCTTAATAGCAATATTGATGATTAGAACTTTTCATGGTAGGGCGTTAGGGCAGTAATATTGCTAACATTTAGCATTACACTTGAAAGCATACCACTTTATTCCTTGGTTATGATTGGAGTCTAAGGCCTAAATGGGATATGCCCTAATAAGTTAACATCCGGGAAAGCATGATGGGGCTTCTACAACCTGGAGCCAGACTTCTTTGGGTTCGGACTACGTCGCAAAGTTTTTGTGTCTGGAACGGTTATTTACTTATGTTTCGCTGAATTTTACAAATTTTTGCACGGATAAAATTTGTTATTTTGACACTTTTAATGATTGAGTGCTGCTGTTGAAGAGATTCATTGTATTTTTTCTCGAAAGTATACGGCATGTTAACAACTAAGAAATGACAATTAAGGAATGACGTTCGTATTGGAAGGAGACTTTTAGGCTCGTGTCTGGAACAGTTAAAGTACTTTTTAGATTTCTTATGGTGATTGATTGGTAAATGCTAAACTTGTATTATAGTGTTTTTTCCCCTCAAAAGCATATTCCATAGTTCTTGAGAAGTAAGAAATTTTTATGTAGGAGTGAGGTTTTAGTTGATTGATGATTCATGGAGTGATACATTGCATTTTTTTCCCAAAGGAATGCACCTTGAAAAATAAGAAATGACACCATAGGAATGAGGTTTCGGTTAATTGATTAATGTTGTGTTTCCAACTAGGGATGCGTCTGTCGTGCGATAAGGATACAAGGAGCTTTCGTAAGATTGGATTAATTTCGCATCGTGCCTGACAATATAATGGACTTTTAGTTTAAACAAAAATTTCTTTGGAGCTCAGAAGCTTTGGTAAGTGTAATACTTAAGGGGGTCCGGGACACAAAAATCGTCAAATTTTGCAATTTTTTTTATCATGTAAAAAATTACTCCGTGTTTTTCTGCTTAAGAGGAGGTTTGAATCTTGTTTCTATCTTAAATAGAACGAAAGATATAATTATTTTTGTTTCATGCACCTAACTAATGTGTACTTAACTTTAAAATTTTAAACGCGTTTTTCTCCATGATGCAATTTTTCCCGATTTCTTGCATTCAAACTCTTATAAGTCAGGAACCGATAAAGATAAAGTAATGAAACTTGGAGCATATCTTTTTCAAACAGTTTACTTTAAATTTTATTCGTCGAATTTGAAAAAAACGTTTACTGCAAAAATTACGATTTTTTAAAAAAAAAAGTATCTTCGAATTTTTCGAAATTTTTCTTCAAATATTTTTTATTTTTTATTGAATCAATATTTTTAAAATCGCCGAATAAAAATTAAAGCTTAGATATTTGTGCGTAATTCATTGAAAAAAAATTGAAAATTGTTTAAGAATATTTTGAGTTATAGCAATTTAAAGCAACCCCATTTTTTATAAAAAAAACTAATTAAATTTAAATAAAAATTTCTTTTTTTCATATTTATGTTATGATTTTGCTTATTAAATAAATGGTGAATCAGTGCAAAAAATTTCAAAACTCTAAAGTATATAATAAAAAAAAATTTCAAAATGTGTCCCGGACCCCCTTAAGGGTGCTCTTCACTGAGAGTCTGAAAGCTTCGGATCCAATGCTAACCTACGGGGAAAGTTAAAGGTTATTTTACAATATTCCTTTGAAGTTTTCGGGTCAATTTTTTTTCTGAGTATTTTTCAAGCCTATGTCTGTGTATATTAGTTTTTACTTTTTTGATACGTCCATTCTTCGATTTTTTAAAATTCGAGAAAAAATGAATTTCTTCGAAAACGAGGTACTGTTGGACCTTTCGCTCTGTAAAAAAGCTGCAAATCGTGCTATCGAAATTTTAAGAACGCCCCAACACGCAAAATATTTCCAGCTCTCTTTTGAGACTAAGTTTGAAATGATGCGACCATTTCTAAAAAAATATCGGAGTTCCAACCATCTGAAATATTTTCGAAAAAGCTCAATTTCTCTACTAAGCCACGCCCTTCACTGGTCCCTCCTTTCTTGAGGGGAAAAACCGGGTGAGGTGTATAAGATTTACGATCATTAGCGCAAACGACCGTTTCCATTTACTACTCCCCTCTTTTCCGGAGGCATTTTTCAATGAAGGAATGAATGAGTGCTTTTGAAAGTGAATCCACATGCTTGGAAACATCTTCACGATTTGATTTGTGTTTAGAAAGGATATAGTTTTTAAAGAGTGCTTCTGGAGATAATTCTTGTGAATTCTTGTGCTAAATGACCTCCTGAATCCAAATATGACCACCTTTTCCCATTCACACGTCCCGCTTTTTTGGAAATGTCGCCCGCAATTTTTTTCAGTTTTTGAGTTTCATAGCCATTATTTTTATTTGGAGGGGAAGTTATCGTTATATTATACATTAATACTTTTCTGAGGGGCTAGAGAGGTGCTACGTTTGTACGCAAGAACATATGAAGGAAATTGGTTAACTCATGGGGGGTATTACCACTTATTATATTTTTAAAATCATCAAAATCCATCCTTTTTTCTAGGGGTTTGTTTTACAATTTTTTCCCTTATTTTTTGGCATGAAACCAGAGTATAGGACTCACACCTATAAACCCTATATCCGAAAAAAAAAATTTCACGTTGTAAATTTAAAAAAAAGGAAGTATCGCATTTTGCGTAAAGTTGCATCGCAGACCTTCAGTGAAGAACCTTTTCGTGTTATTCAAATTCATTCACGGATATAATTAAGATTAAAATTATCTTAAGTATGCTTATAATATAGCATTAATGAATATTTCTATTTCTGGGGATGCACTACCCCCATTACTTTTCACAACATCAAGAAGGCATAAACAATGGAGCTGGTGCATCCAAAGAAAGATAAATATGTATATTAATGCTACTTTATAAGCAAATTTAAGGATGCTTTTCACTGAGAGTCTGAAAGCCTACGGATCCAATGTTAACCTGCGGGGAAAGTTGGATGAAGATTTTACAAATTCCTTTGAAGTTTTCATGTAAATTTTTTTCCGAGTATTTTTCAAGCCTCTATCTGTGTCGTGTACTTTTTCCTTTTTTGAAATATCCATTCTTTGATTGTTTAAAATTCGAGAAAAAATGAATTTCGTTGAAAGAGGTGGTAGGTACTGTTTGATATTTTGCTCCATAAAAAATCTGGCAAAATATTTCCAGCACTCTTTTGAGACTTTGTTCGAAATAAAGCGACCATTTCTAAAAAAAAAAAAAAAAAAACGAGTCCAAAACCGTATTCTAGATACTTACTAGATATTTGGATTCTATTTTTGTCTATATTATACTATGTTACTACAAATGTAAACGCATAAAATGCTTTCCACAGCTCAACAAACATTTTTGAAAATAATTTCTCGAGCCAAACTCGTAAAAAATTCTTTACAAGGTATGTACACATTGATCATGTAATTCATAATACAGTGAAATCCAGTAACAATGAACTTCAAAATCGGGACTGAAAACTTATTTGGTTGAAACGGGTACTTCGTTATACTGATATACGTTGTAACAGGATTTCACTGAATTTTTCTTTTGAAGACTTTCTAAGGAGAAAAATGATACATACCTGCATTTCTTTAAAGCATGAATGAGTATAAAAAAATTGTTTTAAAGCAGGGTTGGGTTCCCAGGGTCGTGACCCCAAATGGGGTCGTGTAGCGTTTCTTCTTCGGTCGAAACATTATTCCTACCACAGTATAGTTGGGGGTGGATCGAATCTAACATAGCAGTTTTGTAATGTAGGATCTAACGTAGTTTTCACAATGTTGCCAGGTTAGGTCCACACCTTGCGATACTTTACTGACATGTAGGCTACGTGATCACAGGTCCTTTACTTAGTCAAAAAAGGGTCGCAACGTGCAAAAGATTGGGAACCACTGGTTTAAATTTACAGATAATTAGAGAACTGATGGGGGAAGGGGGAGAACACTGACCATTTTGTTTTTAACTGGATGAATACACCATATTCTAAGAATCTTTCGGTAGTCGTGTTACACTGAAATTTTCATAAGCTCAGACAAATAATTTGTCTGACGTCTAAAAAATTTCCCCGAAACCTAAGGTTTTTCAATTTTAGCCGATCTTTATCAATATATATTTGTGTGTATGCACTGTGCAGTCGCGTCTGTTCATAGTGAAGTCTAAGGAACCGAATAACAATTTCGTATATAGCCTCAATTTCGCTATAAAAAGGTAAACAACAAGAAGGGAACTGAACCATAAATACGATATATACGGCTTGAATATTAGTACGAAAAACCAAATTTCTAGTTGAATTTTAATTCAAAGTGTCAAAGGTCAAAGTTTTTTAATATCCTGGATAAAAAAACAAATACATAGCCACAAGTTTTCAATCAAGCAATGCATTTTCTACACTTATAATTTACATCTTTTACTTGTGCTTTTAAGACGTTGTTTTTGACTTTTATCTATTTCTTGCACAAAGCACTTTTTGAAGTGCATATTTTATTTACAATTTACACATTTAAAAATTGAAGCTATTTTGGAACACCCGATTTAAAATGGTGTTAAAGATTCATTGAAACATTATCATTATTTAATATTATTCATAAATGGGGGGAAAAAATTCAAAAAAAAAAATTAATACCAAACAGAAAAGAAAGAAACATTTAGCATCCAGCCCATAGCTTTCATTTGAATTTTGACGTCTTGAATTTAAATTATGTTTTTCACAATCACGAATTGTGGTAGAACCCTACTCGTTGGGTTTCTTATTTCTACAAATGGTTCCTATCAGAATTATATTTGTAAAAGTCATGATTTGAATACAAGACGTCTACATTCAAATGAATTCCAGGGGCTGGATGCTGGACGTTGTTGACTGAATGCTGTTTTTGTCTGAAAAGTATTGTGTAAAATCGAGAGGGTCGGGAATAAGTAAAATTGATGGCGGGGACATGAACTTCACCGCCCAGGAGGAGGGACATGCTCGCGAAGACACGTGGAACAGACGAGTTTGCATTAAAAGAATAGAAAATTAAAGTCGAAAGAACATCAACTACGGACAAGTGAAAACAATAACCAACTGTGGTCGCTCAAAAAAAGAATATATTTGGTCTTGGTCAAGCAATAAGGTATTCGAGGGCGAATGATTGGTATTAGTCTCACGCAACTTTGCGCACATCTCTCAACTTTTGTTGATTTTAAATGTTAACATTTATTGACATAGAAATTACACTATTTTAATGTAAAAACGTGCAAATTAAATTACACTTGTTTCGGGGTTATTAAGAACATCTTTATCAATAGAGATAGATACATGTGTTTCTGCCTTTTACATCATTCAAAAAGTTTTTATTGGGCCTGACAGATTTCTCTTCCACGTTCTGGAGTTATTTGAGTTACCCTAATTTTGCTAACAGTTTAAAATTTCTCCGGGAAGTCGAGAAGAGATCAAAAAAAAAAAAAAAAAGAAAAAAAAAAGAAAAATTAGAAAAATTAGAGCAATAAATGTTAGTACACTCAACAATTTATAAATTATGCTTCATGAATACTTTTATACAAAAAGAGAAAAATTAAATTGAAATATTTTTAAAATTTAAAGGATAGTATACTAATGTGTGTGATTTGCAAATGTGGAATTATATTTTCAATTCTGATATTTTTTTCTGAATATAAATTACGTATGTAAGACATTGTTCACATTCTTACAAGCAAACAATTGACGTAAATAGGGAATATTCCACGTAATTGTTACGATTGTTTGATTGATTGCAATAGTTTGCATCAATGAAAGCTTGATTGAGTGCAGCTATCAAGTTTAGGACTTCGTTTGCACGAAGCTGTCAACATTGTGTGGTAATAAAGAGGTTTCATTTAATTTCGAAATGCGAGCATGAATGAATTTTCTGAAAAATGCTTTTAGCCGTTGCTTTTCTCACCATAGTATCCGCAGAAAGGAAAGCATTTCTGATTATGTTTATTGTTATTATTACTATTTTGAATCGCAGAAAGCAATGCATAACTAATGTAACCAAAAATTGAAAACCGTTAGGAAAAAAAAAGACCTGAGAAGAAAAAAAAAATCAAAAGTTTTAAAAAGTTATTCTATTCCTCCTAACATTTTGCATTTGAATAAGTCGAAGTACATTGTTCCAAGTGTACTGCAAGTAAACTGCAGCTTGTATTTTTAATTTAAGTACATTATTGCAAGTAATTCCCTGTTGCTCGTGTAATTCCACCCACGAAATGTATTTTCAAATGTTCTCAAACATCATATAACTGCTGCTTCGAAAATACACTTCAATAAAAGACTTACCAACTACTTATTATTATAGCCTGTTGCACTTTTCGTCTAATGCGTAAAATATTATTATTATTATTATTATTATTATTATTATTATTATTATTTTTGAAAAAGAATTTCAATTTTAAGAAGTATATTAATCATTTAGTCTTGTGTATGCTGCTCTAGTCACCATGCTGATTATCTATGTTTTTGCGGGATGATTTGTTTACTGATAGTAAACAAATGCAGCCCTGCGCATGATGAATCACCAGAAAAATATAAATAAATATCTAAAACAGTAATTGATTAATTAACAAAAATGTCAGTTCAGCGTTGCATATCCTCCATCGAATTGCAGAAGTATTCCTTTTTCGACCATATATATATATACATATATACTAAAAATAGCGGGATCCCCCCCCCCCTCTTTGAAATGTAACCATATCCTAATATGAAATTGTTTTCTGATTACGACATTTCTGCCGTTCTCACAATAATTAAAAATAAAATCAGCATCGTTCCACCTCTTGACTGTAAATATCCGATAACCGATATGTAATCTTCCCTCCTCACCCCTCACCCTTTTTTTCCGGGACTACACCACAGGTTTACACTAAGCTTATACCTCTTGTTATATATATATATATATATATATATATATATATATATATATATAATCATATCCTAACGCAAAAAATTGCATTCTTTAATTAAAAATCAGACAAGAAACTAATTAGCTTTATGAACGAAATAAGATTCGGACGTGGCAATTGAAAACATCGTTAAAAAAAAAAAAATAAGACAATCGTTTTTCCTGTTCAATTTATGATAAATTTTCTTTTCATTCATAAATTTTTCATGAATATAAAATCTGGGAACGCATATCCAAAAAAAAAAAAAACTTTGTTTCAAAAATTACGGCAGACCCTTTGGTACTGACTTTATTTTCTGTTCTGTTCAACCTTCGCATCGGTACTGTTCAAGTGGGGTTTCGGCCGCCAGCTAATTTCCTTGATTGCTCTTCACGACGGGGGTCATTTAGGGGTTTCTTTCCCTCCAGAACAATGACAGCTGTGACAGGTCACGTGTTCCTGCCTTACATCGATTACCGTCCACTCCATTGGCTGTTGAAGTGTCAATCACTTGATTCAGGTTCACGCCCATCGTTCAAGGAAGAAAGTCATTTACACCCTAACTTCAAAGTTTTCCCTCACTGAAGAGCAGCCTTAATGGTAATGCTGATATATATTTTTTCTTTTTTTCTTTTTTGTACTAAAGTTTAAAATTATGCTTAATGATTTCAATAGGGGAAGGGAGGAACCCCCTACGTTCACCTTGTCACATACTGCCCCCCCCCCTCCACCCTCAATGCGTGACATCATTTGTGAACAGCCCCTTACTATAAAATTTGAATCTACAAACCGAAGGGAATGTTTGCTAGTTCGTTTTATTGCCAGAGCTACGGAATCGGAAGGAAGTAGACTGCATCACACCATCTGATTCCTTTGTCTCAAAATCAGTTCGACTGGACGATGGAAAATGACTAATTCCGACTCCAGGAATTCAGCAGCTCTGATTTTTACCATTGTTTGTTTGTTTTTATTACCGTTTGAAACTTCCTTGTTTAATTATTCGCTCTGCAGTTCAAAACAAGATTTCGAAGATTAATTATTTTACATTTCGTTTTTTTTCTTTTACGACAAATAATTGCCCTTTGTTCTACATACCAAGGTGTCTTCTTTGTCTTTTGCAATATTGATTTAAAATAAGCTGTGTAATTCACTCAACAAAATTGTTTCTGATTATTTGATAAAAGCATATTACTGCAGATTAAATGGTGATAAATAAGCGCATATAGGTACCAAAAAGGAAAAATAGACAGTTGGTGAAAATATAATTGATTAAAATTAAAATAGCGCGAGGAAGTATTTTCCTCAGAAAAGACTACAAAATCAAGCTCGAGGAAAAGTTTAGTTCAATAATGTTAAAATCCTTTGGTTTAACACATTGCTTTGTTCTACTGTTGAAGAAACAAAATACTTGTTTCTTATATGTGATTACGCCAGTTTCCTTATGAATATTAGTATGGACAAGTCCTACACCATTTTTATGCAAGGGAAAACGGCTTTAAAATGGTACATAATGTCTTCAAGCAAAGTTTCCCTTCTTATGCCCTAAAACTTCCTAAGTTTTTTCTTTCAAACATTTTTCTCGTTCTTAATTTTGAAAATTCTATGTCACACTGTTGCCTCCCTTTCTTTTAGACAAAAAGGACCGATTATTAAAAACGCAGGCTCAGAGACTTTTTTAAAAATTTTGTTGTTGTTGTCGTCTTGGGCTAGCTAGGCTGGTAATTTGGGGTGCGCAACTTCGCTTTTCCAAATGTACCGTCATTGGGTGAGAAGTCCGACACTCCGACACACCTACCATAGTGACCCGTTTACAGGGTAGGCAACTTAGAGCAGAAATTAGTTTTATCCGTTCTCAATGGAAGGCAACCATTCACAGCACAACAACACATTTACACACAGAAGCGAGAAGGACAGAAGAGAGAAAGTACATCCATGCCCGAGTCGGGATTCGAACCCAGGACCTCTTTATCGCAGTCAGACTACTTTGACTGTGATGGAGTGGTCGGCTTTATTTTTTGTGATTCGATGAAGATAATTATTTAACTTATGGAACTCCTTATAAGATCGGGGCTATTACAAGCTGTGTTTGGTTCACTTACAGCCCGTTATTCATAGTTTTTTTTAATTACATACAATCAGTCGTCCAGCGAGTGGGACTTAAAAGCCCCCTGTACTTTGATAGTACATACAGTGCGTTAGTTAACTAAAAAATGGACGTTACATTCACGTGTTTTGAATTAACCAGTTTGGTAACAATTGGAAGTTATACGAAAAAAAATAATTATTGTCCATCCTAACTCCATTTTCATGTATCGATAAACTTGTAACTCCCTAACACGTGTATGCAACTGTCATTGCAACTTTGAGCAGTGTCAGTTACATAATCCTGCGTTTTCAAATATGTACAGCAAAAGTAATTATTCAATTTAGATTACTTTAGTGTTTAGTGTTTCATCATATACATGTATTTTCTCCTCACACATATCCCATAAAAAGAAGCTGAATATCGAACATTATACATCATGTAGATATTCTTGGCATAATTTCTACCAAAAGAAGTTCTGAGGTCTTATGACCTTGAAATAAAATTTTGATACATAAATGTCCTGTATTTCGTTCAATATGTAAAAATTCACATAAATTCAAAAGTGCAGGAGGTCTGCTCTCGTGTGCTTTAATGCAAATTAAATTTTGTAACCTCCCTAAAACTGAAATATGTATTTTTTCTAAACAGAAAGATGCAAACCAAGATCAAAGACTAAAGATTCGAGTACCTAAACGGAATAAACGGGAGAATGATTTCGGTAAGTGCATTTTTTCCTAAAGTTTAGTATTTCTTAGTTTTTTCCTTTTTCCCTTCTCTTTCTCTTAAGAGAAGGACTATCTGTGATGTTATTTGAACAGATTGAACGTTTTTCAAAATACAATTTTAGCCGATAAAATTAGTGTGCTTCAAGTAATCGATTAAAACAAAGCCTCTTATGAAAAATTTTGTCCAGAATGCTAAAATTTATTAATCGAAGAGGAATAAGGCTAGGTAATACGCGATTTGCATTTTGAAAACGAGATATATTACATTTAATTAAAAGGAAACAAATAACAATTTTCAGTGCATAATTTTTCTCTCTCTCTTTTTTTTTCTTTTCTTTTTTTAAGTAGTATAGGACGACTTTGTATTCCTCAGCTATTGGGGTGGGATATTAAAACTTATTTTGTTTGAAGCACAATGCCTAGAATATAGAATGTATATAACAATGACGAATAATTTATAATTCGTCCGCAAAAGAAGCTAAAGTGCTTTTTGTGAAAGCAAAGAATGTGTTGCTATATATATATATATATATATATATATATATATATATGTGTGTGTATATATATATATATATATATATATATATATATATATATATATATATATATATATATATATATATATATATATATATATATGTATATATATATATATATATGTATATATATATATATATGTGTATATATATATATATATATGTATATATATATATATATATATATGTATATATATATATATATATATATATATATATATATATATATATGTATATATATATATATATATATATATATATATATATATATATATATATATATGTATATATATATATATATATATATGTATATATATATATATGTGTATGTATATATATATATATATATATATATATATATATATATATATATATATTTTTTTTTTTTTTTCAATAATTTCGGTAGGTTTTTTTTTTTTTCATTATTCAGATTATTTTTCCAAAATTACTTCCCTAAAATTTGACAATTTTGACACACATATAGTACAATATATGTTTGTTTAAATACAAAATTCTTGTTCAAACACTCGCTGCCTTGTTTTTCATTAAATAATAATAATAATAAATATCTAGTCCATTTGAAAAAGCGGCTGTGTTTGATAAGTTCAAAATGCAATAATTACCAAACGATGTTCTCTAAAGGACACTTATACTATCTATTCCATAGCTTCTCAGTTTTTTAAATTGATCCAAATCACATTCAGCCCCAGTTTTGCTTTCAAGAGGGTGCATAAGAAAAGATAAGAAATAATTTGAATATTAATTACATGGACACAACTTCACACAATTACACATTGGATACAATTTCATCACATGATGAACAGCGTAAAAAATCATCAACTTTAGACATAAATTATGTAGTCATTAATCTAATGCCACACTTCAAAATGAATATCATAAAACTAAAATGTACAACTTAATTTTTTTAAATTTATTTGATTCAATCTCTTGCACTCTCATTCCCTTCTTGGCTTTGAAGAAAGTACTTAACTCAGCAGTTTTTAATCATTTAAAAAAATAATCAAAGATAAAATCTTCTATTTAAAAATAAATAGCAGATGTTGGATATGGAAAAAATAAAATTTTGGTACTGTAAAATAGAAAGCTCATTTACAATTTGACTTTGAAAAAAGCACTTGTAATAGACAATCCTTAAAAAAAATTTTTTTTGAAACATAAAATTTACTATTGTAACCACACGATATTTATTTTGCTTTAAAAACGTATATTTCATTCAAAGACTTATATTTCATTGCAACTGCTGTAAGTACAATTAGTACGTTTTCCCTCCACTAGAGGACGCCGAAATGCAGGGGATTTGTGCCAAAAAGAGAAATCTTAATCATAGAAAGTCCAAAAGAAAGGCACATTTATTCTGAATATAAACTATAATAATTAAATTTGTTATAGTCGAAAATTTTCAATTCCAACAAAACGTTCCTTCTGGTTTATTTTTTACGTTTCCGCAGCTAAGAATGTGAATTGCGAGAAAAATTTACGATATAAAAACTAATCTTTAACCACCAATGATGTTATATTAATATAAGTCTACCAAAGAATTTTTCAAATGTGAATATCTTTATTAATCTTGTAGGCAACAGGAACAATTTTTCTCAATTTTTTCCCCAAAATTTCTGTTTCAAGCGAAAATCCAACAATTTTTTTCATTTTGAAGCATGAAACTGAAAATGTATAGTTAGTAATTTGAATCAAAGTAGAGAGGAAGTAGTTTCTACACATCAGCATAAATTGCTTGTTAAAGTGCAGTCACAATACACATTGTGAGATGAATTCGACGAAGCACATTAGCAGTACACAATGTTATAATATTAGTCTACGAGACAAAATTTATCATCCCGTGGAAGGTAGTTTGCGATTTCAGGGGTTTGAGAACTACTGTCTTAAATGTAGAAGAAAAATGGTGGCGAACAAATGTATAATGTGTGCAAAAGCAGGGCAGGACAATGGAAAACAAAGTGTTTCATTTGCTAGGACATGCGTGAGTTACATGACATACCATATCACAGGGGTGCCCACCCTTCTAAGAGCAAGGGCGCACCCACCCCTAAATATCGCAAAGACCCCCAAAAGCAACAGCCCCCATAAAAGTAAGAAATACCCCTTAAAACAACCCCCCTAAAAATTTCAATGGCGTCGTCTGCGCCATGACCTCCCCCCCCCCCCTTGGTGGGCACCCCTGCATATCACACTCAAAGGTTTGTGGTTTAACCAGTTGGAAGGGGACCTAAAGACATGTATGTTTTTTTATCAAGACCGGAAGCTGAGCAATTCCAGGTCCAGAATCCCCAGAGTTATTGACCATGACTTTGTGACCATGACATATTTAACGTGTCCCAGTCACCATAGCGATCACGGAGGATCTTTGATCCGACTGGCATCGAAGCCGGAATCCTTCGGTTACTGGTCGAGTTCGACACCTTACCGATCAGGTCACCACAGCTTCTGAGTTACATGACAGTTTGTTTGTGAATCTCGAGATTGTTTTTGAGTTTACAATTTCTCAAGGTTTATAGGGATTTTCACTTTTATGACTAGCGGCTCCCCTCAAAATTGTATTGATCTGAACGAAGTAGCAGATAAAATCTCGAAAAGACACTGCTTGTCATAATCTTTTGAAAGATATGCAATACATAAGTTGCATAATGTACAGCATAACTTTCAAATGTTGAACTCAGATTTTAATACCTTATTATCCACGCATGAAAAACCACACGTGTAGTGAACACATGCTTAACCTTCGAAGACTTGAAGTTGTCATCGCCTAACAAGAATAACGATTCCATAAAAAATTAATATCGAGACTCACTCTGCATAATGCCTGTCAACCGTTGATGGCATCTTCGTGGGAAGAATGGAAAAGACTTCGACGTTTATGAATCGCCTATTTGCCTGCTTCCTTTGGTACTTTGTAGCTGTTTTATGGCCTCAGAAGGCAATAAAATGTCATTTCCTGACAATCGAACACAAAAAGCAATAAAGCTGTTGTTGCCTGATTCATTAGTTCTAAGCTATTGGATGACTGCGTTGAAAGATTAAACGGACTGTAACAGGTGCTTCTGTTTTACAGCCTATGATATGTGACAATTCTCTGTTTCCGGATGGTAGAAAATAAATTTAAGGGGCGTAACAGCATAATAATATTGGTCTCTATGAAAAGATGAGGAGAAGACAAGTTGCAATCCGTCATCAAACAGTATTATTATTATTTCAGATTGAACGTTTCTTTAACAAAAGGGAATAACAGAACCAGTATTGAAAGGGGATGTTACATCACTCATGTTTGTTTAGTCTAACGAGAATACATTTTGCCAGTTTTTTTTCTCATAGATCAGAGATTACTGGCCAACTAGGCAGTGACCTAGGGCCCCCAATGTTTAGGGGCCCCCAAATGGCTAAAATCATTTTAGTCAATATATATATAATGTTATTGTAAGTATTGACTACAAAGGGCCCCCGAAAAAGCGTTTGGCCTTGGGTACCCCCGATAGCTTAATCGGGCTCTGTTTGGCAATTCTATGTTTTCAGATGGTATAAAATACATTTTTGGAATGTAACGGCATATTAATATCGGTAACCATTAAGAGATGTTGAGAGAACTATTCTCTGTAAACGGAAAAGATGGACCGCAAGGAAATAAGCAGGTTGCCAGAAGGTTTGTCACTATGGGCTACTTTTGGAGATTTTCTCTGGAATAAAAAAAAAGGTTATGATACTCGCCTTCTCCGTCTGCTTAGCTCCAATTTGTTCTTAGAAAAGCCAAACATGTGTTTGAAGTTGCCAAATAGCGCATTTCTTTGTTTCTATCTGGCCTTTGTTTCAAGGGAAATAGTTGCAATTCGCTATCCAACAGTAATATTATTATATGCAGTTAAACGTATTTTCACAAAAGAAAAGAAGAGTACCAGTAACATTATTCAATTTTTTTATATATTCTTACAAAATGTGAAAAATTCCGAAGTTTGTTTGTTTTTTTAAATATACAGTGAAATCCCGTTACAATGAACTTCAAGGGACCGATAATTTTGTTCGTTGTAACGGGAATTTCGTTGTAATGGAATCCAATTAATGTAACAACAATTAAATTGGGACTAAAAATTCATTTCGTTGAAACGGAAATTTCGTTGTGTTGGTATTCGTTGTAACGAGATTTCACTGTAAAATGAGCTAGTTTGTTTCTCACGGGACAGGAGGCATTCAATCATCTTGAGCATTCCTTTATAATTTTCACTTGCCTTGGAAATTTATCAGAATGTAGACTTCTATCACCGGTTGAAATGAAACCTGAGGAATCCGTCTTAATCATTGAAAAATGCACTTTTGAGAAAATTTAATTTTATATGGCTACTAAAGCTACATTTAACACAGCATCACTACCCCAATCCTACGCGTAACGCCTACATTACATGTTAGTCACGAAATGTGACGTTCAATTTTATGAGTAACTTTTCTTGACTTGTTAGGTCACTTAATTGGTCATTAATCAATTCACATAGCCAAATTGCTTTTTCATCTTATTTAAGATAAACAAGAGGGCCGTGACTAAACGCGCAGACTGACATTGATATTTTTAAGGGGGGAGGGGGAGGGGGTAAAATAGTTTTGGGGGTTCTCAATCTTAAGGGTTCTTCATAACTTTTTCGGGGGGGGGGGCAATGGTCCTTGGAGAGATACGCACCCCTGAGATAAAAATCTGTTAATGAAATAGCAATAAGATATTCTTTCAAAAATCTGTTTTAATTGTGAAGTTACTTTGCCAAGTACTTCAGAAATAAAAATTTTGACACCAGAATCACAAGCATAAACATTTTAAAAAAAAAGTATTTATGTGAAATTAAAATGACATTGCATTTATTAGAGCTCAAAAGTTCTTGTGACAATGAAATAAACATTTTTCTCAATGATTGAGGTAACGCAATTTATTTCTTATTTGCAATTAGTCTCATATTACTCAAAAATTCAATTTTTACTTCATATTATTATAAAATATCCATAAAATATCCCAGTAATTCAATTGCATTTTGATTTTAAACATGTTATTAAAGCAATACAGGCGCATAATTTCTATTATGCAGTTATAAAATTATTCAGCAATTACAGAAATATTTCTATATTTTCTGCAAGAACTTGAAGGGTGGCAAGGAAGGAATATTCCGAAACGTGCTTCACATATTTCTCTTTCATCAATTTCTAATTTTAAATGTATCTAAAATAATTTATTATTGTTTTTCACAGAATTAATTTACGCACATAACGCACACGTCAAGAGCAATGCTCGTGTTCATGGCGCCATCTATTGACATGGTGCTTTTTTCTTTGCTTAGTTTGTACCCTGATTTATGGGTTGTACAATATAATGTGTAGTACGTAATTAACTCGCTGAAACATACATAAACCTAAATTTGAAAAATAAATCAATATCATTGGTTCAATCCGTCTATAAGATCCTGTTCCCTTCATTTTTACAACGGATTCTTCATATGATTTTGCAATTGTCTATTGAAATAATAAAACAAAAGTATTTTCTCGAAATCATAAAATATAGTATATTTACAAACTAAAAAATACAGATATCTAAGAAGAAATTTTGTAGGATGAGTAAAATCTGATTTTTATCTTCCCTTATTTTTTTTTACTTTCAACAGAAATCATGAAAAGTTACTGAAAACATGAATTTGGGAGACGCTGGTATTAAAATTTAAAAATAGTGTGGGGGAAGAGTAGTGTAAAAATTGTCCCTCTTACGTTCCTTCTTGACTACACTATTGATTGTATCATGTTGATATTTGTCAGCTTTATTTATACTGAGTTAATCGATTCATATTCTAAAGTGTTTGTCTTGGTAATTATTGTTCAATTTCTCCTTCAAACCAATATCATATACTTAAACCTATCTAATGAAGTAGGCATGATATTTTCACTGCGTCCCATTATACCACATTTTCAAATCGCTAATAAATAATACAACAGTACGTGTGTATACATCAGAAGCTTCAGGAAAAGATGCAGAAATAAAGCCTGAATCGAACATTTAAATCGAGTTTTTTAAAAAAATAATAATCCAAAACCAGATTAAAGCATGGCTATTTGGGGCATGGGTGCAGGGCACCGAAATTTGACGAGCATCAAATCGGTGGCTTAAGTTTTAGCAAAGCATGGGATAATTTCAAGTGCACGAAAACAATGTGTAAAAAATCTAGAAAAGAAAATTATCCTTTAAAGTTAAATATCTATTGCAAATCTCAAAGCTGTTCTAGGCTTACATTATTATTGCATTTAAAGATAGACGATAGAAGCTTTTGGTACTTACATTAAGTTGTAACAAGTCGGAATTTGACGACATCTTACATTTATAATGTGTCTTTATCATATCACTTCTGTCAAAAGATTTCATTACTTCATTATACAGTTGAAGGGGGGTGGGGATACCAAATAAACTTTGTGCGTAGAGTCCTCAAAAGACTTTGTTGGGTTTGGGCTTGCTTGATGATCACAATTATCAAATTTACTCGTAGTATAATAAGAAAGCAACAATTATTGAACAGTTTTCTGATTTTAATTTTTGACTTTAAGAACATGCTTTTAAACGATGAAATGCACAACATAATTCCGTCTCAACTATGTAAAATTTTAATTAGTATTGGTGCTTCTGTTTTAAGTTACTTAAAGTTTTGCTAAATTACATTATTGTCATAGTAATTGCGCCTTAAAATATAACTTTAACTCAGTAACAAAAGAACTAGATGGAGCCACGAGCTAAAATAACACCGTATAATTCGCTTCCCATACGCTTTTCCTCTGTTAACATGTAGAGATTTTTCACGGATTTTCCATTCAGAAAACTGAAGTCTAAAAAATCAATTTGATATATTGAACAGCAAAGTGTTGATCGTTGGTTAGAGACTGGTATCAGTCGACGAGCATAAAAAAAAAAGATAATAAAAAAATAAACAAATAAATAATAATAATAATAAAGAAGAGGAAAGAAAGAAAGCGTGGAAATATAGAAATGGTCAAAGCCATGGCTTAATTGCTTCCGAAAATGTATTTTAAATGATTGTTGGAACCAGAAACAGAATTCCAAAAATAGGACTGAATTCGAAAAATGAGGTTATTTACATAAATGCATACTTCACTTGTAAAATAACAACGAACTATCTAAAATACATGGCATCAATTTTTATTTCAGGTGTGCCCTCCCCACAAAAGCGATGGCGTACCCCTTAACATGCTACTGTTCACTCTCTAAGAACAAGAAATCCCCGCCCCTTCCCAAAAAAAAAGAGATCAACACCCCTTAAATTACCCCCTACGAATTTCAATGCCGCAGTTACGGATTAAAAAATATTTTATATGTAAATTTTTGCCTTTCAAATAGAGAATTACTCTTTATTTGGGGAGCATAGTCAAATGTTCATTCCCCCTTCCTTTCTCACACATTTTTATCAGTTAATATGTTCACACTTCCATTAAGATTTTCATTTATATTTTTGTTTTATTGTAAACTATAGGTTTGTTATGTCTAGCATTAGCTAAAATATTTTCTGAAAATCAAACAAAATGTATAGTTACTAGGACTGAAAATGTCTTGATAAGATTAGAGTTAAGTAATTATTCTATATTTATAGCTTTAGTGTCTTGATTAATTGCTTCAATAATTTCAATAGCAACAGTAGTCGATTAGTATTTTTCTCAAACTAGTTTACCCTTATTGCGCAAAATTTATTTATGTTGTGACCATCCACAAAGAAATTGTTTGTTGCAAGTTCGTCTCTTAATCAGAAAGTTTTTTTTTTCCTATGTTCAATATTAGTCAACTCTAGATAACTCGAAATCCCAAGGGTACTAACTAGTTATATGAACGAGTTATAGGAACTTTGAAGCCCAGTCTTTTCAAGAGTTTTGGGACATAAAGAAAACTTCGAGATAAAGGAATATTCGAGTCATAAGGCTTCGCTTCATCGCAAGTTGCCTGTATAAATAAAGTAACGAATTTGTAAAAGCGTAACTACGTATGTAATTATATCAGTTAAGTGTTTCTTTTTTTCCCGACCGAGAGGGGAAACTTCCCTATGTTCAGGGTAAAAAGGATGGGATTAACTTGTGTCAGTACAATTCTACAAAATAAGACTCTCGGCTAGAAATCTGGAGTAGTGGTGGAGAAGTTGTAAAATTGCAGTGTTCCCCTAATTTATATCTACAAAATAAGCCTCTCGGCTAGAAATCTGAAATAGTGGTTGAGAAGTTGTAAAATTGCAGTGTTCCTCCCACAATTCTTAAAAAGCTCCCCAAAGGTTTATCATCGGTACTAAACGACGGGAAAATAGTAATGAAAGTACGACTGTTTCGAAAAAAGAACGAACTGCCACCCTTCAATTACTCTATTAGCTCAACTGCTCAACATGATCATATATTGTCATTCTCTGGGAATGTCACCAGTTTTCTCATATTTAAACAAGTATTGAGCTAAAGATCAAGATTAGCGGTTGCTGACGGAAGGAAAATGTGGCGACTATTCTATATCATTTGCCACCCACTAGCCATTCTCCCCAACCCTACCCGTGTCATCATTAGTCCCTTCTATCTTATGCACGAAATTCCCACAGAAGAACATAAATCTGAACCACGAGCAGCACGGCAACTCGTCGAAAACTGACGGACGCGCCAAAATTCAAATTCAGCAGTTAAGAAGGCATAATCAGATGGTAGACGACGACAAAAAGGCTTTGACGTTCTACGCCATGTCTATTCTCGTCTCTGATAGTTTTGTGTTTTAGTAGACAAAAGAGTTCTAGTAGCTCAAAACAGGGTTTGATCAAATGATCAAAATTAGCTGTTGGCGACTAAAAGTAGCCAAATAATAGAATGTCTCAGAAACAATACCTCAAAGCAGGTCTTGCACTATGAATCAAGATCAGCGGTTAGGGACTAAAAATGCTAGTATGATTTGGCCGCCAGTTGCTTTTGCACCCCTTTTACCTGTACCATCATTAATCCCTTATACGTATCTCATAAAATCTCACCCCAGCTACATAAATGTTCACCATAGCAGCATGGCTAATCGTCAAAAACTGGACGACACGTCTAAATGCAAACTCAGTAGTTAAGAGGGCACAATCGCATATGGTAGGCAATAGCACAAGATTTTGACGTTCTAATCCGTGTTCATTCCTGTCTCTGACAGTTTTTGCGTATTTGGTTTCAAAAACAGTGGCAACTATTAAAAAAAGAGTGGCGCCTGATCAACTCGCCACTGGCCGGAAAATTTCCCTACCTTGATGCTTAGCTTGAGCTATGTTATAGTCGATAAGGAAGAGGCTCTCAAGTATTTCATCCTGCATGAGTCCACAGATGCATTAGTTTCAAGTTCGACTTAAGAGTTTTACGGTTATTTGAACTTAGCAAAACATACATATATAAATAAATAAAAATATTTAAATTTAAATGTGTGAGTGTATATTAAACGACAGTTCAATAGTAAACCCCTCACTAAGGGAAATCTACGTTCTTGTCTCTTATTATTGTTTTGATATTATCAAAGCAACTCCATGTGATTTCAATTTTTAGCATTGTAGATCAAGTTTCAAATTCGATTATACTACTTGTATTGAATACTACTATCTGGGCCCCCAGATTAATCCATAGACTTTGGGGCCAAATATTGTAACTGGCCCCCTCCACCCCCCCCCCTCCATCAACATTTTAATGCTCAGGCAGATATAGTGGATCCTACGTCATAAGACCCGTCGCAATGAATCTTTTGGGGGCCCCTTCGTCTATTACTTTTATTAAAATAAGCGTCAGAGAAACATTCCTTTCGAAGTCCCTATATTTTTTCTCCCCTCGCTATTGACAAATTGGCGATATGGTAAATCCGCCACTTTGATTACATTAGTAAAAGTTATTTATTATTTTTAAGCAAGTGATACAATGAATAATATTAATGCTGTTGCAATGATGTTAATAGAAAAACCACATCAAATTTTCTCTTTTTTTCCTTCTTTTCTTTTTTCTTGTTCTTCTTTTCTGAGGAGACCCACGACCTGATCTACGGACCCCGAGACCACAGACCCTATAACCCTCGCCATGGGGGGTCCTAGTGTTAGTGCGTCCGTACGAGAGGGGCGTGACTTCAAATTAGTGTTCAAAGAGGGGGGGGGAGGTACAAAGTCTGTAAGGTTGAGATTTTCTTATGTAAATGATGCTTATTATTGAATAGTTTAGTAAGTTATAAATAAGTAATTTTGAAAAAGAAGTACGTTGTAGGTTTTATTATTAAAAAAATATATATCAGCAAATTAAGTTATGTATAAGCTTATGTGTGATCAGAGTCAGGGGTGCCCTCCTAGAAGAAGGGGGGGTGCATAGATGGGGCATGGTGCAGACGCGCCATTGACATTTTTAGAATAGGTTATTTTGATCGGTGTTTTTTTTTTTTTTTCTTTTCTGTTGTGGGTGGGGGAATGGCTCTTGCTCTGGGAGGGCTTTATGGAATTCAAGGGGGGGGGGGGGGATTGTTCTTACTTTTAGGAGGATGGGCACCCCTGTCAATGCTGTGTAAGCTCAGTACAATTTTCGATAGACACTAGGCTCTTACTTTAAAATGGCTTTCTGAAAACTTCACATTGCAGTTATCTGTACCAAATAATTTAAATGAAGTTCTAAATTCCCTAAAATTGAATATTAGTAGTTTGAATAAAAATAGAAAGAAAACTGCGGCCTACAGGAAACATTTAAGATACAGAATATTCAATTGACATTTGAATGCCCCTTTCAAACAATATGCAATAAAAATACGCATAACGATAGCAATAATAATTCATAGATGGTAACTAAATGGGCATTTTATTCTTTTAACATTTAAACGAAAGCTTCTAATGTGGAATAAATCCTTAATGAAAGTTCCAACGAGAAGAAAAAAAAGTGAATCGCAATCTACCAGAAATCACGCAAACACAAATGTTTCAATTCTACCATCATTAGGAATTCACGAACTACATCCGTTCAGGCGCGATTTCCGAACATGCACGAAATTTGTGCACATGCTAATTTTCCGTTTCCGTACGCCTAGAAGGAGGGCTACCGTGAAACTTCATTAATACTTTTTTTTTTCTCTTATGCTTTCGCACTTCGGTTGCAAGCTGAATCTTTATCGCGAATTAATTCAGAGTTGTATCCTAAACCGAGTTTGTGATGGGAGGATAGTCATTAGAAAAGTCATATAAATTTAATTTTGACTGCAGAGTTATGACTGTATTTCAGGTATCTGGAAGTAGAGACTATTTTACAGTCATGCAAATGCGTAGCACAATTTCTAGTCATTGAGATGAGTTATGGTCAACTGTATTTTCAGCGAAGAGATGTAATAACTTGATTTAAGGAAAAAAGGTCATATTTCTTTTAATTTTCGTCACTCCAGGAGAAAAAGTAACGAATTGAGAATTTTATACACAAGCAAGATTAAAAATAGTTGTGTAGAAATGTACCACGTTTTCGAAGCTTCAACTGCCTTTTTTTTTTTTTTTTTTTTTGCGTCTTGATGTCAAACACGGGGAGGGGCGGTGTTCAGAACAAATGCAGACTTTAAAAAATGATCCTTCGCTGACTCAGTTGCAACAGAAACAACTTCTTACACAGATTGGAGTAGTGGTTAGGCTCTTACGCCCAAAGGCACAGGATCAAACCTGGCACCAGTCAGTTAGCTTTCAAGGCGTAGAAAATCGACAATGTCTATGCCATATAATTATGCGGGATGTAAAAGATACCTCGAATATTCATTTGGCTTTAAATGTGATATGCAAAATTAAATTCT
The DNA here is from genome assembly GCF_026930045.1 of Uloborus diversus. Classification (NCBI taxonomy): domain Eukaryota; kingdom Metazoa; phylum Arthropoda; class Arachnida; order Araneae; family Uloboridae; genus Uloborus; species Uloborus diversus. The sequence continues at coordinate 116,510,337 of NC_072740.1, forward strand.
TAGTGCAGTTTTGCATCGTAAAGACCCAGCTGCCTCCATCTGGTAGGGAAACTGGGAATAAAAATTATCATGGGTAATGATATACATTGATAGTGATGACACATGAAAGAATAGTTGCCATTCTCTGGAAATAAAAACTAAGTCTGCGAATGGTTAGTAGTCAACATACAGCCTCACTTGAAACAACAGCAGCTACAATCCTAGGTCTTCATTAAGAGAAAAAAAAATAGGTAGCTTCCGTCTTTGCTAACTCAAGTCTAAAACTAAACATATCCTTTTCTTCCAGCATCAAGGCAAAACTGCTAAGGTGTAGATCTTGTGTACACAAGGAAATCTCAATCAGCTTTATGAGTCATAAGTGAATCTTAGTTAAAATTGAGTTTCAAAGAACTGAAATATTCCTAAATGACACCTCATGAAGATATATGAAAGCATTTTTGAAAACTGCTTTATGATTGTGTTGTGCCAAACATTAATGTTTTCTTTTAGGGGAACGAGAAGAGTTTTCGCCGATACGCGCAGGATCAATTTTAAAACAGAATCTATCTCAGAAATGAAGAAGGGGAAGAATAACTATATACACTGTTAGAACTACGGGTGCCTCTGAAAAGCTATTTGGCTCCCTTAGGTGAAAACATGGTGCTTCAGGGTGCAATGTAGGCTTGGAATTGTGAACAAGGTGAATGACGCTAATAAATGTGAAGACGGACCTCCTAAATGCAAGGGTGACACGTTAGCGCATGCGCTCTAACACCGTTCAACCACAATCAATGGCTGACGAAGCAGTAACAACGTAGCAGCACTTCCACATTGAATGAAGTATGTAAATTGGATTAAAACTAAAGGTTTCTGCAATTTACTCCTCAAAATTTCGCGTAAGTACAAGCATTTGATCATAGTGTATCTTTGAAGGCTTCCGAACATATTTAAAGGGTTTCAAAGTATTTTTTTCTTCAGTTTGCCGTAATGAACATTTGCTATTTCTATCATGCATAAATTTTTCCTAAAAATAGCTATCAACACTGGATAAATAACATTTAATAATTAAAACGCTTGAATTAGATGTTTGAAAAGTAAATTCAACTATTAATTTTGAATATGTGGTTTTACTTCCTTGTATTGTCAGGGATCTTAGATTTACTGTTAACAATGTGATGCAATCAGTAAGTGAACGGAAATTCTAACGGTGCTGCGTGTAAACAAAACAGAAGAGCACGAAAAAGAAATTCCTTCTCCGTCTCGATTTTTTTTATTTATTATCTCATGTCAGCGTTATTGCTTGAAGCGAATGACTGAGCTTTTTTCGTCACTCAAGTAATGGTAAGAATAAACATTTCGTTGGAATTTGTTTTGGCTTTTAATTTGTCGAAAGACTTCACATTGAAAAAAAGTGCTTATTTATATTCAATAAGGATATTCAAATGTCGAATCATATATACGTACGTATTAATATGTTGCTCTTGATTAAAATTTTGAACGTTTATGAAACCATTTTATTTTTCCATGATTGCAATATAATTGAGTATTTATTGTTCGTGTAAATGATTTACAAACAGTACCTATACTCTTCATTTTCGGTGCGATTGTGCTGCAGTAAATGTCAATAACATATTAAAATTACTGAACAGTCCAAGTGGATGAACGAAAATTAGTGCACGAACAGACAAATTAAAGTCATGAACACTTCTAAACTATGTTCGAAAGTTGAAATGTGATCAAATGCCTTAAAGTACTAGTTTTAATCGTTTTCAGTATTATTCAATGTGGAAAATGTACCAAGACTTAGTTTTTTATAACTCAAAACAATAAATAATAATGTACACAATTGTATCCAAAAATACACACAACACCGGGGGGGGGGGGGGGTCAGCAACAGGAAACAGAAATGGTTCCATTTTTCACCGTGGTGCACGCTAGGTTAAGGGCAGTGCCGCGCCGTTCCTATATTCAAGGTCGTGCGGAGCACAACGGCGCCAGAGTCAAAAAAGGCGCGTAGCTCACCGGTTAAAAATGCTCCAAATGGAGAAAAAATCTCCAACCAAAAAATTAAAATTGAACTTTTCATTGTATCTAATTGTGGCGATTAAATTAGACTGCTATTGAAACAAGCAATATGTCTCGCAGCTATCTAAAAGACAAAATTATTGCCTTGTTGTGTCTAAACATGCTGTTCAAATGAGCAATATTTTACACTGAAAACGTGATGCTAAGTAATATGCATGCATAAGCATTTTTCTTTCTAACGGGGGCCCGTTAATGCTATTTCGGTATGTCTATACCTAATGTCTATAGTGCATAAGGTTGAACATAGGAGGCGCAACAAATTTCTTATTCCTCATGTTGGTTCTTGCGGTGAATATGTTGTATTATAATTTGTGCAGTAGGTATGTCTTTTTGTGATTTTTAACTGTTGTTCGTTGTAATTTGACTGCTTCACGCTAACATTCATAAAAAAAAATGCGGTAAGCTCATTTACTAGTGCGTAAATTTCATACATTGTAGACAATAATTTAGGTTTAGCTTTTTAGTTCCTAAAACTAACGACTTGACCATGATTACTTGATAATCCATCCCCCCCCCCCCCCACTCCACTTTTTTTCTTAAACTATTTGTGTAAAATATTAAGATCTCGAAAAATCGAAAAACTATTTTCTTACGAAATTGAAGATCTGCCCATACAGAACGAAGAAGCAAACAAAGTAAATTTCTTCTTCGGAATGTTAGATTTTGCAATATCATCATTCAGTAAAGGTTTAATCTCCTATCTTCTCATTCAGCAGCTTTTAAATTTTTGTGGAATATTTCCGACTTTTACAAATATTCAGAATAAGAACAACTGACGTTATGCCGAAAACTGGAATAACCGTTAACTGATAAAAACGAAAGCGAAATAAATAGTATGGACCTCATGCATAAATTACAGTTTTTGCAAAATTTTTGAGAAATTGTAGCATTCATGAAAACTAAGCTTCATTGTCAAGGTGAACAAGCTTTTCACCACTGAAAGGTGCCACGCAACCTACCTCTACTTTTAACAGTGTAGTGTGCTCACTAAAGTCCCTTGTCACCCTCTTAATTTCGAGACGGCTGCTGCTATCTTTATAAGCGTGGGGTCTAGTTGTAGTAAATTGGATAGGCGCTACCGAATGAGATCGCTCACAATGCCTCCTGGTGGAAAACTGTGAAGTTAGCTTTCGTATCTCGAAAACGCAACGAGATAGGGGAAAAAAACTAAACTACAAAGTTGTAGAGCGTTATTGATTTAGTACGGAAAGACACCTCATTGATATAGGTGTGAAAAATAGATTGGTTAAATCCATTGAAAAGAGATATAATGGAGGGAGTGAACACTTTCATTCGTGAAGGAAAGACCCCAAACCACGTGATAGATTTTAAAGAAAAGCATTAGAAAAAATCAGGTTTCCTCCGCTTTTTTCTCGCAAAACGTGTCAACCATTCGTCGTTGTTGAGTCACGTGACTTGAACTCTTTGCCCAAGCTTTTGCGAAGCCAGTGATTGGACTAGCGCCCTCCATTTACTAATTCCTGCTTTAAGGTTAAAACGTGCATTTGGTTTTCATGTTTTGGGGAAACGTCCTGGATTTACGTTCCTGTGACGTCACGAAATTTGGACGGAAGGAGAAATAATAATCAGGGTAAAACATGACACCTAAACGTCAAATAAAGGTACATTGTTACACTCTCAAGAAAAGTTGTCGTCATTAAATCGCTACATAAATTATTGACACTTTACAAAGTGAGACTCGCGAAGACTAGGGTTTACTCAGGGGACTACTCAAAAAAAAAAAAAAAAAAGAAAGTAAAATATGAATAAAAATTTAGAACACTTTTGAATAGTCTGTTTTTCTGGAAGTTTTTCAGTATTTTTTTTATTATATTTAAATGAGGGGCGACGAAGAAGTTTCTATTTTGAATCTTAAATCTTCTGACATAACAAGAAGCGTTTCGTACATATTAAGACATTTTACCTTCACGATTCATCAATGATTTCAAAATTTATGTATCAATTACTCTGAATTTTAAACATTGAAACAATTTATATTGGATAAATATCGAAAATAAATTTGCAAGTAGTTGTTCCACCACAGTTCCACGACTAAGCCAAGATATAGATCTAGGTTCTGTTCCTTTTCGAAATCAATTTATCTATTTCGCTGTCGTCTTACTAAGATCGTTATGGAGAATGCGGCGACGCTTTAAAGATCGATGATACGTTGCAGATGATCAATGCTGCGCAAAGTTGGTCATAAAAACTTTAATGAAGAATGGCTTCCGATAATGAATTGCGTTCAATGTCGATAATTCCTCAACTATTTCTTGTCTTTGTTGGAGATTGTAGCTTTTTTCCAGTTTGTGGAAATAATTTATAACGGCAGATGACTAAATCAGTGTCCAATAGTTAAGAAATTTTTATTTTAAATCTCTTTGTTTCAAATTTTCTTTCCCAGCGATTTGTGCAAAACTTTTCGTGTCTTTATTTCCTTAATAGTTCTTCCTAAGTGGGTTGCACATTGCACCTGTTAGGTGAACGATTGTAGCACCAGCGGGAATGACATAGGGAGCCAAAATAGCCATGTACCTTATTAAGGGGGGTAACGCGGGCGCTGCAAGCCTCTCATCCTAAAAGGTGTCATATGTAACCCGCAGTTTCAAGTGCAGCAAGGAAAAACCATAAAAATTTATTAATTAGTACATTTTTCATGGCTTCCCAGTCAAAAAAGCAAAATCGAATGTATCTGATGCAGTTTATGGATGGATGATATGTTTTAGGTGGCGAAGTTGGTACGCAGAAGAGCAATTTCAATTGTTTTAAATCAAAGCATGAATTATTTTTCAAGTGGGGAATGTGGGACAACTTTTCAAAAGGAACAGACTGGAAATTTCTTTCGAAATTACAATACATAAAGAACAATGAGTTTTATGATAAAACTTGCATTGAAACATAATTTTTAATTTTTAACAGGTTTGCACCTTAAAAAAACAAAAAAAAAAAAAAAAAAAAAAAAAACAAAGAGGAAATTTGACCCTTTTTCTTTGTGAGGCAAAGTCAAAAATACGATATTTTTGTAATTAAATATTTTCTATTTGACTATTGAAAATATTTTGGATAGATGAACGTCTAAATAAAAGAAAGTGATTAAATGAATAGATATTAAATAATAAACGAAGACATGAACTGAGTGTATGAGAAAAATTAATGAGGGAATACAATAAGGAAGTAAGTGAATGAATTATTGAATAAGTGATTTATTAAATGATCGAATGTAAATGAATCAATTAATAAATGAATACGTAAGTGCTTTAATCAGCGATTAAGTAAACAAACTAAGTGAACTGTTTACTTTGCTCCATCCGCTCTGCCATGTACACACTAGACAAACTGTGCGAAACATTTAGAATAAAAATAAGCTTAATATTAAATAAATCAATACTGCGACGAATATTAGTTGACCTCGATTAATATTCAAAATGTTGATAAAAAAAATCAACGAAAAAAAATTGATTTACAACAAAATATTACAATAAGTGAATATGTATATAGATTTTTGAAAATTGCTTGTGTTATCATACGATTTGATCTTCAGAGTAGCTTTATACTGACTGGAATATACTGCATGAGTTACTACATCATAGTTAAAATATTTTTAGATAGGTGGCTCTGAAAGCAGAGTAAATATTTCAATATTTCTCTTTGCCCCGCTATTTCACTTTGTCTCGCTATTTCACTTTGCCCCACACTCCCCTGCAATATATGAGGTATACGGATTCGGAATTTAAATAAGAAGGGTAGGCGGGAACTTAGATCTCAACGATATGAAATTTTCCTGTTGAGGTCTGGGAGTTTTCCGAAACTTTTTAGTATTTAACAACGTAAAAACAAATTATTAGACTGTCTAACTTGTGACGGATATTTTTTTACAATGCTTATAAACTATAGATAAAAAAAATGGATGTATGTAAAATGTGCGTGTATTTTCTGTATATAAATCCACAGTTTACGTAAGGTTCATGCCAATTTTGGCACAGAGATCCTTTGATGCTCAGGAATCCCCCCCCCCCCCCAAAAAAAAGGGGGGGAAAACGGTGATGATTTTCTGAAAGTAGACTTAAAGCACACATTTTCACAAACAAAAGCAAAATTTACTTTTCGACATTTCTATTGCTTTCTTTCCCCTCCCTTCCAATAACATTAAACCTTTTAAGGTCACCGAAACTTGACTAGTTGAAACCTGATTTTTAAATCGATACTATTTACTGCTTTACATCTTCACTACTTCCTGATTTCTAGATCTACACTACTTACGACGTAAACGAGTGTTCGAACCAGTCTTGGAAAAGATCCTCTCCTGTCGGTCTCTCACTTTTCTCACTTTTGCATGTTTGGTGTGACATGGATCGATCTGTGGCAGCTGATCTAATATTAGCACGATTTGCTCGCGTATGTATGTAACCCGTTTGCAATAATGAGCTAGCTTTTAAATACGTAGTACACTGTTATCGTTTTAGCTACAGTTTAAAGGTTTCTAAAAAAAATAAAAATAAAAGCTGAACTGAAAGTAGTGTGCTTTTAATTGCCGATTAAAAGCTTATAAAAATGGGGGGGGGGGGGGGAAGAGAAGAAGAAGAAAAAAAATGATAATTAAATTTCTTTTTTAATATTTGAGGGGAAAAAATTTCAGATTTCCGGTCTCCCGGATTTTGGGATTTCAAAATTAGGTTCTGACTGACAAATGAAGCATTCCAAGTCTAAATTGCTTCATAAATTGAGGCAGTGAGAATCAAAGGGATGTAAGTGTATCTTTCAAGTTTTGAGTAAAACGTTTGAAAATTCAATCCATGGGGTGGGCTTTCATTGAAAAGTTTTTCTAAATCGCGTTGTACAGCAGCACCAACCTACTGTACTCTGTTCAGCGAAAAGTTTGACCAAAAGTAAAGAAATGGGTTGCCAGAAAGTTTGCTACTATTTTGCAGATCTTCTCTTTAATAAAGAGAAGTAAACAGATATTTACCGTCTTTTTGTCGCTGATTTATTATTGTCTACACACCAACAAATAGCTTATTTCTTTATTTGCATCTAGTCTATCTTCCAAAGCTTCAATTTGTAGGTTCTAAATTGATAGCTTACCGAAAGTGATTTTTTTTTTTAATCATTATTAAACATAAGTGTTACTTTTTACTGAATTCATTTTTTTGCTTATCTAGTATGCAGAAAAAATACACAAACCAAAATAAACTATTTCATAAATTTACTCTTTGGGTTGCATGTAACGCAGATAAACATAATGCTTCTGCAAGTTAAATTACACAAATACTTCCATATTATACTGGTTTCAATAATAACTTATTCATTAATACTATCATGGGGTAATTTACAGATTATGTAAACCAGAAAACTAGGAGAAATATTTCAATTACCCAGGATCGTTTTGTAACTTTCCATATACTTCCTATACCGCAGCAAGGCATATAATATCTCATGCCATATCTACCTAATTCATATTTTGCACAAAAGGTTTATTAAATGCTTTAAGTCTATTTCTATTGCTTTGCGAAATTAACCCAATGAATATTCATGGCTTATACTCCATTTTACTCTATTAAGCTTCTAATTAAACTGAAACCGTTTACAGGTGTTCTAATATCTCCATGATCTGGAATGAATCCTTTGGATTTCTTACTCGTCAACGATTAAATCTTATTTTTAATTAAGCTCAGTATTAGACAGGATTGTCTATTTTGATTACATCGAGTTACCAAGTAGAAGAAGATCCACGCTGATGCACTACATTCTTTTCTCCCTTGCTTTCATTACCTAATTTTCCCACCAGATTCATTAGTATTCATTTAGTAATGTGTTCATTTATCTTGCCCCTCCGTTTAGAGCTGAAGACTAGAATTATTTCCAGTTACTACTCCAGCTCCATAAAGCCGCTTTTTTTCTCATATAAATAAAGTGCTATTTTGATCCAAGTCGATTCTGCGGTTGGAGTAATTACGCTTTTCGGCTGACGACCTACTCCTAGGGTAGGAGATCTAATTTAACAAGCTCAATTACAAGATGAAAGGCTACAAGCTTAAGCTTCCATTGATTTATGGACTTGTCAAAGAATTGTTATAATCTGATAGCATTTAACTCCTACTCTCCAAGCAGTGTGAAAAAAAAGGTTGGCAGGCACCCATACTACGTTTTTTTCCCTCCTAAGGCTATAAATTTTTCTGTGATGGCTGACCATTCGTCCTCTTTAGACAAAATCTAGATTGAAAAGAGGTCTGAGGTCGGGTTATGTATCAAGTGGTGGAATTTTGGGTGTCTTCTTACAACTTATGTACTACCTTGTATTTGTTTTGATACAATGAAATTGATCAGGATAGGTTGGAGCGCACCGCAAATAATCTTGAACGCTAATCAGAACAACTTTTTCAAGCGAGGAAATCGGTCTTAGTAAATCGGTGGAATAACTCCTCTGTATAACAGAAGAGCAAAGTCTCTCTATTGTTTCAAGGGGCCCCCTTGCCTGCTCATGTCACGGTCCCCTTTCCTTTTTGCAAATAGATATGCAAGAATAAGTTTTAATTACATTTTTTCATCCATTTTTCTGTTCCAAATCTCAAAGAGGGTTAGTTGTTAGTGATATCTTATTGACTGCAGTGGCCTGTTTGGTAAAGCGTCGGACTTGTAACTGGAGGGTCCCTGGTTCGAAGCCAGCAGTTCAAAGGTCCTCCGTGTTCGTTGATAGTGATTGGGGCACGTAAAGTACGTTCGTGGTCACAAAGTCTTCCATTCCAAATCAGTACATCTTGGAGTGCTGGATCAAGGGCTGCTCGGCTACTAGTCTGAACCAAAAAACAGTCGGGAAAACTCCATCCAACCGAATAAACCACTAGGTACGGGGGACGCTGGAGTGAAGTGATCTCTTATTAGTCACTAATTCTCTGTTGTGAAGCCTACGTGCTGTAAACTGCGCTTTGAATTTGTCTTGGTGCTTTTATAGTATTTGAAAGTAAATACACGTTTATTATTATGACTACAAAGTTTAATGATATTTATGAAATTCCAGAACACTTTTAGCAATTATAAAGACGTTATTTGTGAATAAAGCTGCTGCGTTTTTATTAGAACTAAGTCCTCTTTCTAAGTACATCTGAAGTATAGATGAACTTTTAGCGATTTCGTCATTCAACGTGGAGTTTCGAGGAGAATTTTTCGCTGCAATCAGGGCCGACGATAGGGCATGTCAGCCTAGTCGGAAACTAGTGGCCCGGCCCTTAGGTTTAATGGAGGGAGTGGGGCCCCGGCAACCACAGTAACAAGAGGTCCGCCTTGATTTTTGGCGGCCCTGGTTGCAATAATTGGGGATTTTGAAGTAAAAAAATCTGAGTTTGGAATTAAATTATGGGTATCGCACGAGATATAGAGGAACAACTGAACTATCTTTCACAAACCCTGTAAAAAATCATGTGGTGTGTCACACGGGGATTTTACTTGCCAGCAATATGACCATTTTGAGAGTGACTTCACTGCGCTAAAAAGGGAATTAAGAGTCAGTACCAATACTCACCAAGATGATATTAAAAGTGATCTTTCTTCGGTAAAGATTTTTATATGGAATGAGTTTTCTCGTATTTAAAATCGAGTAGATACCATAAAAGACAGAATAGTTGCTGTTTTTAAGATTTCAGTTCCGAAAAGTTTTAACGGGGATATCTTCTCCCTTCCTCTTAACGTCTTCAAGAATAGCTAAAAATTGCGTTTTTAAAGTTTCAATGCGAAGAATTTCAGGTGACATCCTCGATAATCCTTCCTCCTTCAAATCTTTGGGAATTCCTTTAACGTCATCAAAGATAACCTAAAATTGTGTGTTTCAGACTTCAAAAAGTTTGGGCAAAGATCTCAAGTCACGTAACTTAACAACGAAGAATGGCTGACACATTTTGCGTGAAACTAGCGAAGGAAACCAGATTTCGTCCAATGCTTCACTTTAACACTAGAATGACTGACATTTTCTGTATATCTAGAAAGACTGAGGGGTGCAGTGTGGCCCCTACCCATTTTTGGGGTGAATTATTTTAAAAATTCTTCCTGAGTGAGTTCACATGCCCGATGCACCTTCTTTCATGACTAAATAAAAACTTAGTACACGATTATTTGTAGTGTTTCTTCCTATACTGGCCAAAAGGTTGAATCGGTGTTTATTTCCAAGAGCAATTGCAACCGTTAGGCTGGTAAGCAGTCGGTACTATTTATAGCATTTGGATATCCAATTGGCTGTATAAAGCGGAAGTTACAGGTTAAACTAGAGTGAATGGCATTTTTTTATGCTACAACAATTAGGAGAAAAGAAAAAAAAAATTTTTTTAATTGTAAAAAAGCTTAGGGACCACTGTGCCCCCCCCCCCCCCCGTTTTTCTAGGTATAAGGATCAATATTTACTGTACTATGAGGCGAATGATTACATGATTAAACAAGCATACGTGTCATATAATGAAAAGTCGGGAAGTTACATTACGTTCAGTTAGATATTATCCGAATTATCAAACAACAAACTACGCGAGGGACCACGCAGGCCCCTCCGTTTTTCTAGTGTTAAAATCTATAACGTGACTTGGTGTCTTTGTTTCACGAGTAAAAGCTTTCACCCCCTCCATTATATCTTTTCTTGATGGTTGAAACTATTGAGAAGGAATAAAATGTGGAGAGAGTGAAGCCTTCGATTCTCGAAACAAGGATCCCAAGTCACGTGATGGATTTGAAAGTAAAGTATTGGACAAAATCTGGTTTCTTCTACTCGTTCCACGTCAAACGTGTCTCCCATTAGCCGAAATTGAACCATGTGACTTGAGATGTTTGCCTCAGCATTTCCTAAGCCAATGTTTGGACTCGCTCCCACCATTTACTAATTCCTGCTTTAAGGTCAAAACGCTTATAACACTAGCGGCATCCAATTGGGAGTCAAAATGGCAATCTTAAGGATGCCATTTTTGACCATAAAGTGAAGTAGGGTGCCATTGGGACCCAAAATGGCACCCGCCGCTTGTGTTACTAACGTCCTAACACCCTAAAAGGTGCCATATGCAAGCCGCATTTTTAACATTGTATTAGTGTCATTTGAGTTTCACAGTCGGTAGTGCGTTAAAAACGCTACATTCAACAAGCTATAAACAAGCTTCGAACTCTGACCAGCATCATTCATTTGTCCTTACATAAAAGCCAGTGACATACTCTAAACACTTTATGGATGATAACTGAAATCCTGTTTGATTTATAGGTGTTATGTTTTATAGAATTCAAGTCACAAAGCAGAAATCGTTACATTTGCATCGGACATTAATTAAAGCCAGCATTGATCCACCAAGGTACTACTCATCTTCAATCTTCGGCTAGACGTATGATCACGACGTTTTTAAAATCATATGTGCCGATCACGATTGAACTCATTTTTCTTTCAAATCATTCAGTCTCCTGAAGCGAATTGACTTCTAATTACTTCAATTAGTCAAGCGTCTTCTTTATAATTAACATCCATGAAATTCGCTCCATGTTAATTTCACGGATTTTTGTTTCTTCGGTTCGTATCGGAGGTGAATATAAAACAGTTTCTACTGAAAGAATGTTAAATGTTTTCTAATGTCTTTAACTGTTGAAGTACCCTCCCCCCTTTCCTAAGATTCTCATAGCTTCGAATATCTTTGTTTAACTATTTGCTATTAAGTATTCAAAACAACTTCACCATTTTTTAATAAGTGTTAATCAAATCAAGGGCCAAATCAATAATCAGTCAAAGTGTATGTAGTTTTAAAGTTTTTGTATATATCTGAGCCCTTTTTGTGAGGTTCTAACTAGTGAGACTAACCCTTAACTATGTTGTTACATTCCCCAGAAGATTTGAACTTTTGCATTCAAACGTTTTGAAATGTTTACAAATATGACTTTATACGTAGAGTGTACATATTTTTTCACATTTATATAAATAATGCAAAAATTATAGGAACTTTTCCTACTTAGATTTACTAAATTTTATGGAGTGCAATAATTTTGAGGTTATTCAGTTGTTAGTTATAAATACTCCACCTCATCACTTGCATTACAAAAAAAGATTGTCACCGCACTAAAGGATTAAGGCATTTTTTGTCAGAAAGAAAGAAGGAATCTTTATTGCGAAAGTCATGTTCAGTGTGTTCACTAACAACCAGGGCTTCAGAGTCGGAGCGAAAATGACCGACTCCGACTCGGGTAATTTCTGAGCCTTCGACTCCGACTCCTTTACCTCAAAATTAGACAGACTCCGAGTCGAACTTTGCAAGCACTGGCAGAGTGGCTGACTTAGTGGGAAAATAATCGACTCCGACTCTTCGAATTTTAAGCCATCGACTCCCTTTACTCTAAAATCACTCCGATTCCGATTCCGCAGCCCTGCTAACAACTACATTATGGTTTGAGTCGTTAACTCTTTCTGTCATCGGGATTCCACTTGATCAAACTTAGATCAACTCTTAAACCAACCACAGAAGCACTTAGACAAAGTATTAGTATTTTTCCTGTATTTTCGAGTTAAAATAACTAAATTGCACTTTTAGATCCAATGAGTTATTTTTTGAATCAAGTACTGGTATAATTTCCATCTACTGCCATTAGCAACTTGTCGATTTTTAGTTCTCTTGCGCTTAATTCTGCATTGGATAGCTTGATCCAAATTATAGGTCAAAAGGCCAGATAAGCTAGATTCTTATCGGTTAAATTGCATTTACAATCAAAATCTTGCAAAATCTAATAGAAGATTTCTCTTCTTCTCAAACACAGATAATGCGCTCTACAATTAGATTCATCACCAAGCCGCCCACACGGTCTCATTTAATATTAGCGGCACTTTTTAATGTTGCTGTTCAAGAAGGAAAGCTCATATAAATACAAAACTAATCCAACTCATTTTAGTATTAAAATGATTTAACATTAGAAAACTTGAATATAAATTACGTACTACATAATTTTACGCAACAGCAATATCTTAATCTATAGATTACCTCATGATAATGTTTATAATTTTTGAGATTGACTTTGAAACCTAGTTAGACTAAAAGTGTGATTAGTCTCGAGGAAAATCTTACAGTACCAGGAATAACCAAGTACTTTACAGAGTAAGCAGAAAGAACAACTATTTTTTTCCTCTATCAATGTGCAAACGTAAATAGAAGTACTAACAAATATTATGTTTATTTCCATACTTAACACATAACCCCTTTGGCTCTGAAATTGAGTTCAAGTTCACTTGATTGGATTTCCTTCACTTAACCATTTACTTACCATCTCACCATTTATGTTACCAAAATATCACCTTATCAGTTAAGGGTTAATATGATGGGAACGACGATATGGCTTAAAACCAATGGTTCTGGGGAGAAAGGGTTAGCACCCCGCCCCCTTCCCAATGAGAATGAAAATAACTGAAATACTGTATCGTTCAGTTGTTCTACATGATTGCATTTCTACTGAGAAAAATGCTTAAAACACTGTTGCTAATTGATGCTTGTTTTAACTTTTATATGATTGACTCGTTAAAAAAATGTTTTCTTGTCTTGATAACAAAATTTAACAGTTAAAAGTTCTCGTCTATCGGTAATTATACCAAAACACGGTGAACTTATGACGGGAAGTATAAGAATGTTTATGTAAAGCACTGGGAAAAGCATTCAAATTTTACTTTTTAACCCCATAAGAGTCACAGGGGCTAAGAGAGGAAGCAGGCACGTCCCTACCAAATGTTTTAGGAGGGTGGAAATTCTCAACTTGCCGAATGAAGTTCTAAATTTTGCCGAATGATTAAATACGGGAATATGCACACTTAAGTCAGTGGCGTACCTAGCATGGGTGACACCCGGGGCGGTAATTTATGGTGTTACCCCCACTCGACAGACGCAAAAGTAAAATAAAATTTTCTGTAAACATAAAAGCATGAAATTCGCGCAATTTTCAGAAACAACTGCATTTGTGTCATAGCGAAATTTTAAGTAGGCTAAAGTACAGAAAAGAAACAGAAGTGGGGAACTGGGGGGTTTACCCCCGAAAAATTTTCAAATTCGTAGTCTTAAAAATGCATTTTAGCTTTATATTTTTCAAAAACTTGCAAATCACCCCCCCCCAGACGGGTGACACCCGGGGCGGACAGTCCTCCCCCCCCCGACCCCTAGTGACACCACTGCATAAGTACATCTAATGACAAAAGAGATTCGGGCATTTAAAAATTACAATTATGTCCCCAAGTTTTGCCAAATAGTCCGACAAGATTTGCTGAATATGGAACATTCTTAGGAGGTCTCAGTGGCCTGCGTGACCTCCCATCTGAGAGCTTTTGCGAGGGAGTATGGTCACCTCTTCCCTCAGAACCTAAGGTCTCGAGCCATACTGTCGTATACTTTCGTAATAACAAATTAAAATGATTAAAAAAAATTTATTTAAAAAATAATTAATATTAATTTCATATTTATATGAATATAGAGAGTTGTAGTGGGGTGCAGATAAGGACTTGTACAAATGTAAAAGAATTGTTCATGCATCAAATCTCTTCGTAGAAAAAAATCTGGTAGTCCCCCCCCCCCTCCCGGAGTTATTTGAACTTTAAGTCTGTTTTATTTGACTATTTGCAACAACTACTTGAAACTTCAATTATGAAGACGGTTTTTTAAATTAAGTTTCAGAAAATAGTCCGCCATCTTATAAAATACTCTGACTCCGGAATGCATTATTGCATTTTTATGTCAGCGACTTGTGGTCGACATTGTAGTTTAATCAAATGAATGCTTTATCATAATCATACCAGTACCATATGCGATGTGCTTAACATTTAGTGTAAAACAAAAGGTCAAGCAAAATAAATGAATAGTTGATTGTCTTTATTTAGTTAAAGAACGCCTCACTGGATGGCGCTAAAGATTAAGGATTGACGCTTTTCAAAGTACGTACATAGGTAAAAACAATGGCGTCCACCTGTAAAAAAATGCACCGAAATGTCTTTTTTTTTCACTCTTTTACTGAGAATTTTTGGCCTGAAAAAAAATTAAGCAAACAAGTTTCTCTGTCCAAGGTACGTGTTTCTCCAATATTAAACGGTCAATTCTATGTCATACCTGTCTAAAATTAATAGGATATTAAATTATTCACTACTGAAACGTAGAACGAACAGATGTTTTAGCTTTCAAAAAATTAAAGTTTTGTTCAGTTTTTAATGAGAAATAGTAAAAAAATGCTTTGCTCCTATTTGCTTGTTTAATTATTTTATGTCGTTTTTTTATACTTCCTAAAATTAACTAAACTATTTCCAAACAAATACGAATAGTTTAAAAACTAAAAATTGGAAATATCGGCGATAATAGATGCACATTTCGAAAAAAAAAAAAAAAACTTGAGAAAAAACTGTGTTAAAGAAAATCAAGGTTTTATGTAATATCATTTTTTAACTGATTAATTCTCAAATACTGCATTATACGGAAAACATTTATGATGTTGTGTTAACTGGTGCTCTAAACTAAGAGTACATAAAGACGTTTTTTTCCCCTCCTCAGATGCGTTATTTTAATTTTGTAGTACTATTACGTGTACCGTTTATACGCCACCACGCACCAGTTATGTAAACTAACATTGTAACAATATTGCGTCAAAAAAAGCATTAAATTTTAGATTTAAAACCAATAATAATTTCATTTCTTTCAAATTTTTGAGATGTACCGCTGTTGTCGCCTATAAACGAGATATTTTTATTTCAAGTGAATGTTTTCTGATACAGAATAAAACAAAACATTTAAAAGAAACGAGAGATGAAAAACATTGAATGCATTCCTTTATACACATACATGCATTTTTATTTTTGTACAAAAAAAAAAAAAAAATTGTCACGCCACAACATTTTTAGAGTTTTTCTAGATATTTTTTTTTTAGAACAGAATATCATGTTCCGTCTCAAGCAAAGACAATGATCCCTTTTCAGTTACGAAATAAATGCTTTATGGCTTTTATCAGTCTCTTTCAATAAAAAAATAATTAGTAACTTTCACGAAAATTACACTAATTGGATAGATCATTACTCTGCTGAAATTGACTTGAAAATTCTTTTTTATCAAATAGAGAATTTCTGTTTTTGTTTTGAAATTATGGTATCAAAAGGATCTTTTGCATCTTTCAAACAATTTTATACCTTTTGTATATTTTCATGAAATCAACCAAAATATGTCTAAATAAATGCAAATAAAAAAGGCAGAAAATCTGAAATAAATTCTTGTTTAAAGTGAATACTTTCTGTTTGAAAAAAAAGCAGAATATTTGAACAAACCTAAATCTTTGAACAAGCACTAAATCTAACCTTCTAATCTTTGTACAAAAATAAAAAAATAATAATAAAATTTTTTTCAGTACTTTTTTTATGAAACAAAATCCGTTTCGTCGCTAGCAGAGAAAATAATCCCTTTTAAGCTGCGAAATGAATGCGTCATGACTTTTATTAATCTGTCTCCGAAATAAAATAAAGAAAAAAGCTATAGTTAGTAACTTTCTTGAAAATTACAGTATCCGGATAGATCATTAGATCAGTGATGTGACTTGAAACTTCATTTCTGTTCTAGCATTTTCTAATGATGTAGCTGAAACGTATTAGTAATTTTAGATTTAAACCAATAATTATTGTTGTTTTGAAGTTTTTGAGATGTACCACTATTGTTGCCGGTGAGCGAGATACGGGTGTCTGAAGTAAAATTTTCTAATATAAAATGAATCAAAATATTTAAAAAGAAATAGAAAATGCGAACAATATTGAATGTATTCTTTCATACGCGAAGAAACATTTTTATCTACGTACAAAAAAAAAAAAAAAAAAAAAAAACTTGCAATTTTTTAAGCCCTTTTTTTTTTTTTTTTTTAATGAAACGAAATTATTTGTTCCGTCGCAAGCAGGGAAAATGATCTCTTTTCAGCTGCGAAATAAATGCTTCTTGACTTTTATTAATCTTTCTGCGATAAAATTTTTTTAAAAAAAGCTATAATTAGTATCTATCATGAAAATTACAGTATCTGAATAGATCATTAGACCGGTAATATGACTTGAAACTTTCATTTCTATTCTAGAGCATTTTCAAAAACCATTTACATGTATTTCTAGCATTTTGTAACAATGTAGCAAGACAAAAATGGTTTGCTCTAATTGAATACAACGCCCGAACATCGGTAAAAAATTACATTGTTTTTGTCCGATCCTTAAACTGAATCACGCCGATAAATATCAGAAAAAATGATTATTAGATGAGACAAATGTGATTCGTTCATCATTGAAAAAATTCCAGAGATAAAATTTTCATGTCACACTTTATAGAATGCTACAGTGATTTGATGATTTTTCACTGTTTAGTATTCGTTTGGTAGACGATCATTACGTAAATAGCACTTTTATGTTCTTTATTGAATGTGTTGCGTTAAAAATAATATGATATATATTCTTAATGATACCTTTTTCAACGGAAGAAAATTGATTAATTTTGTGTTACAATGTTTTTCAGATTATATTCAATTATACTAAAAATCTTTTTTCCAGTAGTAAAAACGACTTTAAGTACAAAAATTAATGAAAAACAGATCCGTTTATTATTTTACTTTCGCTATTTTTTCATTTGCTAATGATGGCTTTCGTGTGTAAAAATACCGACTCTGAATGCTTGAAAATTTAGCGTTCAGTACAATAAAAAGTAAAAATGACGAATGCAGTTGTACATCTGATTATCAACGATTTCCTTGATTATCATATTATTACGTAAAATTGATATTCAGTTTTTTATGAATGTGCCTTTATAGTGTGTAGCTCGAAAGTGATTTTTTAATGATTTGTTATCGTATAACAGTTCAGGGTCATTCCAAGAAAAAAAGACATTTTTGAAATGAACGTGACAGCGTTAAATTTCATTTCAAAACGTGGAATAAACTTTTTGGCCTCGTTAATCAGAGATGTATGTGTGATCTTAGGCAAACGTTACTGTTTATAACATTTTTAAATCTTTTGAAATAAAATATAGAACAGTCATGGGCAAAACAAAATATCTGTTTTTCTGTGGAATGGCTCGCTATTTGTTTCCTTTTTGAAACTATGTAACACTAAAAAACAACTAGTCTTGTCCCACACGTGACACTGGAATCATCTTTTAGAGGTAATATAATTCTTTACTGTATATACAAAAAGTTGAGTGCGCTTAAAATCATCTTATGAAACACGATATTGTATCCGCATAATGTAGCAAATCAGAGGGAACGATAACATGATAAATTTGTAGAAATAAGGGAAGAATGTCACATATTGCTCTCAATTTGATCTGCAAATGTAACGAGTTATCTTGGATTATAAAACGAAAATAGTTAAAATGTGAAGTTTCTAATAACGAATAAAAAACTATTTGGAAGCCATGTGCGTAAATGAACAATTGTAGTTCCCGTTCACATACCAAATTAGAAAAGGAAGAAGAAATTACATATAGGAAAAAACTTTTGAGAAAAATACGAAGTTTCACCACAAATAACTAAATTTACGAATCATGTCTAATCATTAGGAAGATTTCCTTCTACAAAAGTCTATAATTTTAAATAAAGCTACCTAAAAATTGTTGCCCTATGATTAATTTTAGCATGCACACAGTGACTGTAAGAACTAAAAAAAATAAAATTTTTCTTAATGTGTTATTATACGGCCTTTTTTTCTTTAGCTCCCTTGTAACAAAACCTCAAATCATATTTGTGTGAACCTAAATCTCATTTTTTCTATCGTCATATATTTAACTTGATTTCTATAACCAATGAGGTGCTCATTAAGATTATAAAATTCCAATGCACATTACTTTAGATAAATACTGAGCTACTGTCTTTTGGTTTAATAACTGCAATATTCAGAAGCTGGTGAAATAAGAATAATTATGATCAAAATAAGGAGTGATTTTGCAGATGAAAATAAGGGCTTCACTGAATAATCAACAAACAACAACTCAATCTTATTTCCAGATTTCATTTCGAAGTACGGCGAGATGGTTGCATTGTCATTCGGTTATAAGACTTATCAACCATTTTCAGGGTTCAAGCAAATCATGCTGAAAATCTCTCCACTACATGAAAAGCTCATTAGACTCGTCTGCTTCACTTGGGTTTAACGAGTTTAAGGAAGTAACTAGAGCTGCGTTCTTAATTATTTTTCCAGTATAATTGCTGAACAGTTAGATTCTCTTTTGAAGTAAAATGAGATATTATCTACTTCATTTAAGTAGCAATTAGAGTTTAAACCGAAAACCTTATTTCAAAAGACGTGAGGCTCTAAGAGTAATAACTAAAAAAAAAAAGCATTCTCAATTGTGGTTTCCATTTACCATTTCTACATTTGCTAGTTTATTCACATCAATTTTTCTTGTCTGCCATTTTTATTATTTGTACTAGATTCGAATACAATTGTAAAGATATTCCAAGTGTTTATATATATATATATATATATATATATATATATATATATATATATATATATATATATATATATACACACTAGGGAGATCCGCCCCCTGCTTGCTTCGCTCGCCAACCCCCGTACGCCACCTGCGGTGGTTCAATGCCACCTGCGGCGGGTGACATTTGATGAAGGAAAAGTGACAAATTTCAAAAAGGATTCCATTCAACAAACACAGTTATAACAAGAACAGTTCCACATACATTATAGAAAAATTTCCTTCCCCTTTAGAAATTCCATGTCCAGGGCACAATGGTTCTTGTGCGATAGTCTGGGGCATGGCACCCTGTATGGGCTTGATTTAGAAATTTTACACTTTACATTGATTGTTTACTGTAACAAAATATTTCAGCAGATCACACAGATCATTGGCAAAGGAAAAACATGCATTGCAATCTTAATAAGCATTACAAATATATTAAATTAAGATCATCATTGTAACTTTTTGTAGAGAGGAGTGCCCTTGAAAAGCTCTTTTTTTTTCGCTCTGCAACCCTTATGTTCAAGAGTCTAAGACTAATAACCATCATTATCAAACTCTTCATCGTAATTCCATTGTATCCGCAATGTAATTTTTTTTACACACCTTCTAAGAATGCACGTTTTATAATTTGTCTGGAGTAGCTTTAACACGTATTGGAGCATCTTCATACAAGGCATTTTTTACATCTTAATCTGTTCTCTTGGGGGAGAGGGGGGGGGGGTTACCTTCATCTCTCTCGGTAAAGACGTTGCTTGAAATAGAGTTGACAGCTTATTTTTTTCCTCGAGTTCGCATCATTGATTATTATGTAAAAATATAGTGTTAGAGATATGATGAGATAAAAAAATCAATCTGTTATATTATGTTAACATGTTATCTATTTTTCACTTTGAAGCCTCCGTTTCTTTTTTGTGGCAACAGAAGTTACATACATTTAGTGAAAAATCCTTCTGAGGATACACTCTGACTTATTTTATTCTATTATACAAAGTGTGCGCTGATTTAATTTGTAACTAATAGAAAATATTAACAGCAAATTTATAAATATTTAGTAACAGAGGTATTAGAGAGGAATACGAGAGGGAAAACTGCTCAATTGTCCATGAGCTTCAGTGTCTTCCAGGAAGAGGAAAAAGTACAAGTATCAGACAAAAAAAAAAAAAAAAAAAACTATGGATTTTTTTCATTACAATGAGTAGAATTATATACTTAGTTTAATGTTTATATGCGTGCTATTACGATTATTGTTTTTAGTAATTGATGCGCAGTAAAATCATGTAAATTGGCGCAATAACTTTGATTACAACATTAATAAATAACCTTTAAAAGCAGTGGCGTAGCCAAGGGAGGGTCCAGGGGGTCCGGACCCCCTCCGAAATGACTAAGTGTAAATATATGAAAGCAGAAAAAAATGCATTGTGTTAGTGAAAAAAATGGAACAAGAAAAATATGCAAAAATGTTTATTTTGTACAATGTATAACATACAAAAACAAAAACAAAAAAAACCTAGAAGGGAAAATTGATAAAGTAAAATGGACGGGGAGAAGGAGGGACGAAATGAAGGAGCGCTGTAAGGCGTTGAACTTTCTTGTAATGATTCTCATTTTTTTTTCGCTAGTGTGCGAAAATATTCTTCTCTGCAGTCTCCAAAACATTGGTTTCCTTTGTATCATTGAAGTAGATGCAAATTCTGAGAATATACCTGTTTAGAATTTAACAAAAGGCACTTCTCCTTTGTTTAGTTCCCTCCAAATTTCTTAGAATTTTGTCCCTGCGTGGGTTTCCTGGGGAAGTGGAGAATCTATTTTGCATTAAATTTTGCTGCCTGTTTTAAATTCAAATGCATTCGAAATTATTACTTGTCAGAAAAAAACAATTAAATAAAATTTTCATGTGTAAAATCTATTTTGCTTATTTTGAAGATCTCCATAACAATTTGTCAAATTTCCTCCCCCCCCCCCGAAATAACTTCCTGGCTACGCCACTGATTGGACCCCCTCCAAAATAAAATCCTGGCTACGCTACTGTTTAAAAGATATATTTATTGAAGTATTTATCTTTGTAGATGCATCACATTTGATCTCAAAAGCTAATCTTTGGAAAGAGCGTGATGAGCTGAGGAAGCAAAAATATGACAAATTGAATAATGAGACTTTGCCTAAAGTTGCAAAGGGTAAGAGTGCAAAGATTGGTTGTAATAATTGGTTGAATTGGTATTGGTGGTAATTTTCATCCAGGGCTAGAAAAGAAAATACTATTTTCCTTTTTCAAAAATTCAGATAACTGGCAATTTATAATGTGGTCCTGCTTCAATTGCTCTCGGAATTTTTAGCTTTTTGAATATTATGAGAAATTTTACATTTAGATTAAGTTTAGACTGTTGAAATAAAAATGCAGTTCTGAAGACAATAAGGCTCTCGTTCTTCTTTTGCTATTAATTAATCTTTATTTAATACATTTGACTAATTGAATCCTTAGCTGGTGAGGTGGGGTGCCTTACACCCCTGAAGAATTGCCCTTGTACATTCAATTTTGTTACGTTTACTTATATGGCTTTATATATGTATTTTATGCCACTTATGGTGTTGTTTCAATTGTATTTATATTAATAAATTGTACAAAGATCATTGGATATTTTTTTACTTCAATTTGCTAAGTTTTGTGGAGTACACAAGAAAGATAATATTCAGGGTACATATGCCCCACCTCACCCCTTACCTTACAAAACACTCACCTCACCAAAATCAAGTTATGTTTAGAAATAAAATCGTTTGCATTTGGTATTAAAAGGACTATTAAAAAATGTTTTCGGTTGACAATATTAGACACATCAACATTTCTGTATTAGACAAACCTGTTTTGAAAGGGTGTTGCAAACTTGACTGAAATAAGTTAGAATTGATTAAGGGTGAGCGAGCCAGAAAAAAAAAGACTGTGATTGCAAATCTTGACGTCTCTGAATCCCAGGAGAAGTATTTTCTAGGCGTAGTACATTCGGTTTGCGTGCACTTCCACACGCAGAGCCCTGGCAAAGTTGAAAAGTTATGCGAATATTAAATGAATGGTCAGGGCAACTTGGTAACATGGAGCAGTTTTGGAATTCATGAAGTTAGTTAATAAATGATTCGGTTGCTGCAGAACGATGCCTTATATAATGAATGCGCTGTATAATGAATGCGGCGACTGGATGTAGTACTGGTTGTGGAGCTTTTGATGAATATGCTATCATGTATCTTTGCCTGGACGTAATCGTATTCAGCAGTGATTCTAATGTTATTGAAATTAAAGGACACTCTCATTTATCTGTCGTACAGAGTTTATTGAAAGATGCTTCTTTTTATGTAACGTTTTACGCCATTTCGATGGAAACTTGTGTTATGAGAATATGCTAAGGATGCTTTATTATTTAATGAAATAATCATATGAGGTAGAGATTAAAGAACGGGCTCATTTATCAGTCGTATCGAGTTTATTGAAACTTACTTCTTTTTTATGCCCTTTCGATGGAAACTTGTGTTATGAGAGTATGTTAGAGATACTTTGTTATTTAATAATATTATCTTATGAGGTAGACATTAAAAGACCACTCATTTATCTGTCGTATAGATATTTTTAAACATAATTTTTGTTCAAATTTTTAGGGCCATTTTAATGGGAACCTGTGTTATGAGAATTTGCAAGGAGTCCTTTTTTATTTTATAAAATAGTCTTATAAGGTAGAAATTAAAGAACGGGCTCACATTTATCAGTTGTATTGAGTTTATTGAAACATACTTCGTTTTATACCCTTTCGACGGAAACCTGCAAGGATGCTGCATTATTTAATGAAATTATCTTATGACGTAAAAGTTAAAAGACACTCGTTTAAGGGTTGCACCTGGTTTATTAAAATTTACTTTTTGTATGCAGCTTTTTTATGCCGTTTCAATAGAAAGCTGTGTTATGAGAATATGTTAGAGATGCTTTGTTATTTAATAAAATTATCTTATGGGATGGACATTAAAAGACCACTCATTTATCTGTCGTACAAAGGTTTTTGAACACAATTTTTTTTTCAAATTTTTTAGTGCCATTTTGATGGAAACCTGTGTTATAAAAATTTGTTGGGGGTGCTTTATTATTCAATCAAGAAGTCTTATGTGGTAGAAATTTACCACAAGCCCATTTATTTGTCGTATACAGATTTTATTGAAAGATACTTCTTTTATCCACTATTTTATGGCATTTTCGTGACAACCCGTGTTATAGGAATGTGTGCAATGCAGAGGATATAAGCTAAAGATCCAAGAGTGTGAAAATGTTTTGGTCACTAGTGGTGAGGAAAAGTAAATTTATTAGTCACCTCAGTTTTCTTTCCTGTTTCCACTTTTCTTCTAAACTAAAAAAAATAACTGAAAACAAGTTAGCTTTCAAATTGATTCTGAAACATATTTTTATAGCTTTAAATAAATGTTAATAACATTATCGTTTATTGATAATACAGGTAGGTTGGGGTTAAGTAGATGTTCTATTAGATGGCAATTGTTACTAATATCTTTTTATTGCTTAGTCGCCATTTTTTTATTTAGTCTCCTCGTCGCAAGTGGCAACCGCTAGTCTTTATCCTTACATGCTCTTCATTAGTTTATACTTCTCTAAAACAAAATCAGTTTTTTCTTGGTTATTCACTACGCTAAAAACATATATATATATTCCAAGCTTTTGTAGCAAGTGTTTCACACAAGAAAACTAAATTCAATTTCTAAGAAAATTTACTCTTCGTAAATCAGAGCGTTAAACTTTCTACAATAACAATAGCATGAATGTTATTGAAGATCCAAATGCAAAAATATGGAAACTTCACCATATCAATTGTCTTGTATAAATTAAAGCATACGTTCCCACATCGCATTAACAATTCATTGTTTTTTATTTAAAGGAATATTGTTTTGCCCTCGGCCGTCTTCTGCTCTAAGTTGGACAGCTTGCTGATTTCCCATAATGCAGCGAGTCGATATATTTAGCTATTCAAAATATTTTTAATTAACTAAATATCCTCGCCTTTGTGTTTAGTCACCGAGATAACTTCTGAAGTTATGAGAGCATTACTTGATGAGATATTTAACCGATTGTAGGCTGATAATTTGTTTTATGACCGAAATTACTAGGTTCTTCCGAGATAATTGAAAACTTCTTGTTTATATTGCGATCCGGCATCGAAATATGCATACACTTAATGAAATGTAAATTAATTTCAACCCAGAATGGGTATTAATACGTTACGCTGTTTCTAATGTATTGCCCATTTTAATTATGCCTTTGTTAAATTGCTCACCAGACAGTTAAAAGTAATGAATTTTTCTTATAATTCGGCTAAACGCAATCCCAAGATGTTGAGAATTTTTCTCATTGTGGTTAATGTGACACTTTTTTTCTGTTTCATTTGGTAAAACGAACTAGAAACATAAAGACAAGTTCACTGCATGTCTGAAGCTTTCGAAAAAAAAAGTTTATTGCTAAAACTAAAGTTTGAGCATTTCACTGAGATTCTGGTCTTTATTTTCCTGATTCAGTTAAAATCATTACTATCAGCGCATTCTGATAGTTTGACTCCGGTAAAAAGATGTCCCAATAATAGTCATCGACAACGCAAATCGGCTTTCCTAACACTTATTTCGACAAATGGAATCATTTAAGCTTCAGCCTTTCGGAAGTCAGCTGATCAGGGCCATACTATACTCCCCAAAATCTTGGTTTAGCACAGAGTAAAAGGCGGACTGGCAAAAAGGATCACGTAGCATGAAGAAATGTCACGGATATCAAATTTTATAATTTACTTTCTTTTTTTTGTGGACAGTTTGATTAATGATACTTTTATTGCTGATACTACCTGAGTTCCATTGAAGACCTTACTCTGTTTTTGTTTTTTTCTTCTTCACAAAATATCATGAAAAAGCGTTATTGTGATTTTCAACGTCAATCGGCGTAGGAAAAACAATTTATAAATTATTTTTACATGGAAATTTATAAAATAAATCTTGAAACTAGGGGACATGCATGCCCCATAACGATCCTTCAAGGGTAGATAATGCAGCACTAATGCATGGATTTAAATTAGTAGTCTTCATGATCGTTTTGAAAAATCAATTATTTTTAATGAATTAAAATTAGTTCGTATTATAGCATATATTTTACACTACTGACCAGCTGTATGGTAAAAGGATTTTTTTTTCGTCCTATAAAAGTAACCATTCAAATGCGAAAAATGTTATCAATGATTTTCAACATTGTCGGTATAGAAAAGTACTAGATAATACAAACATTCCTCCTCCTCCTTTTTTTTTTTTTTTTTTGGGAAATCCAGGAAAAGAAACCCATTAGAAAAATAGTTGGTTACTTTCCTATCGAATATTAAAAGAATCAGTCTTTTATTGGACAAGTTCTATACACTAAAAAACAGTTTCTATTCGCTTGAACATTTTAAAGATCGCCCTGTACATTTTAAAGAACAAAATTGAAAACGTTTTCTTCATTAGCTCCAAAATGAGTTACAGAATATAGGATACAATCATCCTATAAACGAAAACCGAAATCCGTATTCTATTTATTAAAAAAAAAGCTTCTAAACCTTTCAAATTTCAAGGTTAACTTCTTCAAAAACCGACTAAATTGATTAAAATCTTCAAGACGGTCAACGGACTGTAGTGGTAACTATACATTTGTGATGTGTGCATTATTTCACTGAAATACCTCTGCGCTCTACTTTTCTATATTCAATGTTTATTTCGGCAAACAACTGGTATCCCTTACATAAATTGGCTGTAATACTAGATATGATTTCAAATTCCGAAACCCCATTTTTTTGGTACTGGGATTTTCAGCCTTGAGTGCGATATTCAAGCGAAGAACACTTTAAAATTTCTTTTATGCCTGGATATTGAAAACGAAACCATAAATTTCCTACTTTTAATTACTCAGGACTTCTAACCGGTTTTAACCAAATTAAGCTTTAACGTGTGGTCTAGCTACAGCCACCCATGCATTTCGCGCCGTCTTACCGGTTGCAGACAACCCACCCGTAATAATTACATAAATTATTAAACAATCCTCTTAACAATGGGTCAATTGCCACTACAAGGGGAAAAAACATCCAAGGTCATTGAAAACGCCGTTCCCTGTAATTTTCTAGCCCTTCCTCTTTACACCTACGCCGAGTACAAAGCCTTGAAGAGTATGAAAATCGGCGACGCCCAACGAAATCATAGTTCCCCTATCTCGTCTTAAGCTAACCATCACTTGCTAAGGCAGAATCTTCGGTATTAATAGCGTTCCTGACAAGGTAATACCTGCCCCCCACGATGAATATTTGTCTGAATTGATACAAGGCTCCCGCCAATAAACTAAGGCGTTACAATAAGTAAACTGGACCGTTATTACCACACTTTCGGTCTATTTTGTGCAACTATGGTTCGGGTAGTTATTTATAATCGTGTAACATTTCCAAGCAATTACCAGTTCTTTTCTAAAGATAAGTTTCCTTCCTTCATGAAGAAGAATCAATCATAAAAATTCTTGGCGAAATCAATTGACCGAATACACCCTAAAATAAATTAGTTGCTTTAGATATTTCCGAAGATGAGATATGTCACGGGAGTGCTCATTTACACCTTATAATTCTTATCGGAGAGTTGTTACTAATTCAGGGCATACCATTTGAAGACAAGAGTAAATGCATAGTATTGCAACCTACAAGATACATAATGATACACTTCGTTTCTTCTTTTATGTATAGTGACCGCCGCTTAATATGATCTGTAGCTTCTATTATTTGAGCTTGCTTATTGTGTGCTATACTATGAATTTATCATTAACAGTAGCTTTAAATATTAGCATGGAACGATGTAATGGTGTCAAACTTGCCATCATATCACGATATTCCAGATCTACCCACTTCACATGTAAGAAATAACTGCATATTAAATGAGAGAAAAATGCCTGAAAACTGAAATAAATCCCTTGACAAAGAAAAAAAGCAACATTCCTGCCTCCTCCCAATTAAATAAAATAACCATGATTGTAAAATAAAACTGAAACTAAAATAAAGCACTTATTTATCAGTCCATAAAATCTTAACCCTCCGTATCATGGCGTAAAATGCAAACGACATGTTGTTCGGTGCCCAAAATCGTAAAATTGATTTTATTACGTCATAACACACTGTAACACATAGTCCGCACTAAGAAATTAAGATTAGATACCGAAAAATTCAACAGAGTCGTGCCACGTGGCAGAAATTGAACGATAACCCGTCTTTATGAAAGTCTGAAATAATAAAAAAACATCGTTTTGCGGGTGTTTTCTGGGTATCACTTTTTACGTGGGGACTTGAGTCTCTTTGTTTTTGTAATTTTCTTGTTAAATATTAATTTCTAAAAACTCTAGAAATACGTATATTTTATTTATTTATTTGTTATTATCTTAAATCTAAAAAGTCAAATAAAGCCGAGCAAAATTATTCGTACACGATTTTTGTGCTTTCTTTTCTACCTTTGCTTCACTTTTTCCCCCTCAGGAGAAGGACGGGCAGTGATGCATTTTTCTTCTCTACAGTTTTATTTTTCTTTCGGCCAACCAATTGCTTTTACTTTATTGTTAGATTTTTTAGAGTTTCTTTTTCTTTCTATTTCCAAGTGATAGTGAAGATTAAAAATGAAACACGTGTACGAACATTTTTTCTTACTACCAATCATCTATTAACTCTGTAACACTCGGTTTTTTTTTTTTTTTTTTTTGGATTCGAGATAACAACAAAAATTAATAATAATAATAATAATAACAATAAGAGAAACCTATATTTTTTATCTTCTTCCTATAATTTTTGCATCCGTTAAGCAACAGCAAGTGCTTTTCATATAACTTTCCTGGTTTTTTTAATATTATTATCATTTCTCTGTTCTTAGCTAAAAATATCTATTGCACGTCGTGGCAAATGCAAGGAGGGAGATATGGGGCTGCAGTCTCCTCGAGTTAAAACATCTGTTTTTGTGGTTACTATACCTGCATGTCTTGAATCTCTTGATTTTGTATAAGAAATATCTTTTCAGCAAAAATTGCTGACTTCAAAATGCTAATTGTGCTAAGTGTGCACTTAAACTCATAAATATTTCTCAATAGTAGACTGAAGTGTCAATAGTTGGAAAGTTAAGTAACTAATTTTGAGCGCACATCTATCGTGTTAGTCGGGCTATACCCCAATAAAAGTAATAAACCTATGTTTATAGGAGAGGGTGGGCCACAATGTGACATAGTTAATTCAAAAATAAATAAAATTCTGACAGCTACCACCACCTAGGAGGAGTAAACATAACCAAAATGCTTCTCAGAATTCCTAGTTCCATGTTGTTCTATGTTTTTGTTTTGTAGAAAAAAATAGTTACTGTTTGGACACACTGAAAGTTATTTGGATAATTTCTTGCATCTATCATAATATTGAAAAACTTCAACAATTAAGCTAAGTGTTTTATGCTGTTACTGACACTTTAATCTTCTATTAATCAGCTATATTATTTTTAACTCATGGTTTATCTTAATGATATGAAGCAAAAATCTTTATTTTGTTGTTTGATCCACAATGAGACAAATTTTTTAGGCCACAATGAGAGTTTAGTTTACAAAAAAAAATTAACAATAAAAAAATAGGCTTGATTTTAAAATATTTATATTTTAACTAATTATTACAAGAACTTTTTATTTTACTACAGAGCTTTGTACAAAACAAAACTAGAAACGGGTTGGGTGTTGATAAGGTTGGCAAACATGGTACTCATTACAAAATACTTTGTAATTAATATTTGTACAAAAAATTATATATAAGTTAATTATCAATTAATATTTGGCATTTATTATTTTATTCTTTTTCTGTTTTTTAAATCCTAATGATTTTTTTTTTTTTTTTGCTTACTCTAATTAAAATTGTTTCATGCTTAAGAAAAAAAAAGTTTTAAACATTTAAAATATTCTTTAAGGAGACACAGGACCTTGAAACCATCAAATTTATGAAAAAAAAAAATTCGTTGGAATTGTGGAAAAAATTATTCTGTATCACGTGGTGTTGTAATTTTTTTGTTGTAATTTTTTAATAACTCTGCACCGAAATAAGTTTCTTTAATAAACTAGCTAAAGGTACTTATTTTGCAAACTTTAGGTAAAAATACAGTGATTATTCAACTGTCCTATTGTGGCCCTACTTAATGTCTCATAGTCGCCCATAACTGTGCCACAATGAGACACTTTTCCGACTTTTTTTTTCTAACATTAAATGAGCTAAATTTGGTGTAATATACTATTATTTGATACCTTTAATATAATCAAGTATGTTTCTGTGCTTTAGAACTCACCAATATACAAAAAATGAAAAATATGTTTTTTGTCTCATTGTGGCCCACCCTCCCCTATACGATTAACAAAACAGTGCTCGATAATTTGACCACATCTTTTTATCCCCACAAAGTGGAAACTTTCATGGTGGAACGCAGTTTGTGCAACAGCCCTCTAATATAATTGGTGTATACGTATAGTGTTGCGCAATTACAGTCCATTGACTCAAATTTGCTGTGTCCAAAAAAATTACGCCTAGTCCAGACTATCCACCATCATCCTATACCAGGATATTATTTCGTGATATAAATGAGTTAGCTCAAATTTCATGCTGGCATATCTTGAGTTAGATGCCTTTGAACCTGGCTGTCAGTAAACATCTGAAATAGGATCTATATTTTTTTACTGCTTGGGCGCACAGAATCCAGACATAACTTCCAGACTGTATTTAATTGATTGTAGTTTTTATCTGAGTAGATCCATCACAGTGGAATCGTGAGCAGTTATTTGTTTTGCACTCTGTGATTTGGAGCTCTTCTACGCGTTTGATACTGAGTCGTGATTTTCTTCCCCAATTATTTTGTATACCTGTCATTTTCAATAACAGTTGCGACTTATTGTGAATCATTTGTCACTTGTGTAGGAGTACGACTGACGTGCTGGTAATAGTAGACAGGTTTCTCTTGCTCAAAGTTGTTCCTGAAATAAAATGTTTTTGATTTATTGAGATGCTTAAAATACAAATCTGTGACGAAAATTAAATACATATTTACAGAGGCCGGCATATCAACCTCCATTATTTTTAAAGGTCGCTGTGTGAGTAGTAATGGGGATACGGTGGTGGAAGTGGATCAATAGAAAGCTGTATACGTGTTTAGATATACATACCATAGCTATATGCGTGTTTTTTTTTTCAATAGTAGCAATGGCATGGCACAGTGAGCATCGTCATATGTTGCGGAGGACTGTATTTGTAATGGTGGGTTTTTCATTGCTACTTTTGGTTCCAATTTGGCTGACATAATCATGTTTCAAATAGAAAAAAAAACATACTGCGGTATCAAAATTTGGAGTTACTGGCACTGCACTGAAAACAAAAACACCTGGCTGATCTTAGACTGTTGCAACGCTGAAAACTATGGTGCATGTGACAGCGACCATCTAGGAATCTCCATAGTGTTTAGCACTTAAACACGAAAGTGCCCAACAATTTTCTAATATGAATGCAAGAAAAATGCTGCACAGTGATATTCATAACGTGAATAGCTTTTCTAGTCGAACAGGAGCATGTCTGTCAAGATGGAGCCGAATGCGAAATTCTTGCTGGAAGGTAATCAAAAACTCACCATTGCGGCAGTACACCTTCACAACACATGATGTTGCTACCACTCCAGGCTGTTGCTACCACGAAATATGGCACTTATATCCATCGATACCACTTCCACCATCGTATTTTTCCCAGGGGCGTGCACAGAAATTTTGAGACTCGCCCCAAATGAATTTTACGGGCCCCCTCCATTTTGTTTTCCCCTACGTCCCTACATATATTGCACAATTCATTTTAAAAAACTTGGGTCCCCTTCAGGCTCGTGCCCGGACCAACAGGTGTCCCTTCCCCCCTCTCCCGTGCACGCCTCTGATTTTCCCCACGACTCACACAGCGCCATCTCCAAATACTGGAAGTTGATACACCAGTTCCTGTATAATAAAAAACTGGAACATCCAGAAACTCATTGCTTAAGAATCCTTTAGGACTATTTCCAAAAACTCCTTCTTTTATCGTCTCATTAGTTTGTGAGCTTCGAAATTACTACTTAAAAGTACTGATTCCAACTAGCAGTACCTGTATAATGTGTACTTGTTATTGAATAATAGGTGCTGATTTTTTGTAAATGATATGTCAATTGTGTAGGAGCAAGACGTATGTTAATAGTTGACTTCACTTATTCAGAGTTATAACCTGAAAGAAAAATGCTCTGATTTATTGTGTTATTTAAAAATACAAATTAAATGAAAATCAAATGTGTCGCACACCTTTTAGAATTGTGGCCCAACTCAAAAAGTCAAAAATCAAACTGTTAGCAAAATTCACGAAGTCATGATTTACAAATCAAAGAGGAACTTTTTTTTTAAGGAACATTATGAATAGAAGTAAACCGAAATGTTCATAACTAAAGTGTTACTGACAGCATCGTAAGTAATTGTTTCTACAAAATTAATTTATTTTCCCTGTCGAAGAGTTTTCTGTTTTTGAGTTGTGATAGTGTTATTTTAAGAAGGGCTCACGCCCTATATTTAAGAGTCTCACGCAATCTATTTTTCAAGACGTCTATTCATATGATATATTTAACAGTAAACAGTGAAACAGAGTCCTCTGAGGGATTCTATGAATTTACGTTTACTTTGACATAGCCGAAACCTTTTGCCGAAATCAGAACTAAAAGCACGAATAAATATTTATTAAACATCATGTGGAGATTTTAATCATTTAGAACAATGCGTATTAAAGCTCGAAAAAACCCATTTTTTCACACTTTTTTTCACAAAGTATCTTATTTAAATGTAGCTCGATCTTGACCTTTATTTAAATCCTTCAATCTCGTTCAGTGTGGAAAAAAGACAACAGTCACGCAGATGTTTAAAAAATATGATAAACGTTTTCATTGGCAGCCGCAGATTAACAGAAGTTGGTTATCTGGGTAGCCGGCCATCATGATAAGTAAGAACTTGAGGGACTTGCGAAGAATGTTGATTACTCTGCCTTCCAAGGCCGAATAATGACGACAAAGATTATAAGGAAGGGGGAAAAATACGAAATCAGAGTCTCGTCGTTTGGCAGGTCCTTTGAAGAAAAAGCC
Source organism: Uloborus diversus (assembly GCF_026930045.1). Classification (NCBI taxonomy): domain Eukaryota; kingdom Metazoa; phylum Arthropoda; class Arachnida; order Araneae; family Uloboridae; genus Uloborus; species Uloborus diversus. The sequence goes on from NC_072740.1 coordinate 116,543,063, forward strand.
ACTTACAAGAAATGATTAATTATCCACCAACCCCGCCACTGTGGCCCAACCCTATCAGGGAATATCAACTTCGACCTTAAAAGACCAAAGATCCTGATTACTAAAGATTACATGCGCTAGCAGGGAAATCCTTCTCTTTTTCCTTAATTCGTTTTGCTTTGTGCTTTTCGGAGAGCTGTTAGACAAAGATAGTTGACATGCGAGACGGCAACGTTAATCCTCCTAGACGTTTGATAGTGATTAATTTCTTGTAGTTGGGTTGATATAAGACATCCACGATTTTAATCGTATCTGGATTTCGCTTGCATTTGTAAAAACAATTTCCAAAGCTTTTGATGTACCGGTATTTTTTCATAAATACCGATAAGTTAATTGCATGTATTTCCTTCATTTATACGGTTTTGATGTCTTCTTTTGATCACATTTGGGTTGAAATGGGACATCCACAATTTCAATCGTCTCTGTTTCACACACGCGCAATGGATTCAGTCATTCGCTTGCATTTCTGACAATAATATCCACATCTTTTGATCTTTTGATGTACCGTATTTTTTCACATATCGATAAGCAAATTGCATGCGTTTCCTTCGTTTGTGTCGTTTGAATGTCTTCTTTAGAAACCGTTGAAGCAGTGGTATTAAAGTGTTGAAAATTGCGAGACAATGAAGCAGTTTTTTTGCTCCTTGGTTATCCGTTTCAATTACTTTGATAGTCTCATAATTTTAGCCAAGAAAAAAAAAAAAAGATTAAAGAAATGTAACTAAGTGCAAAAAAGAAAGCATCATTGAAAAATACTTTTCATAATTTATTTAATAAGTTTTTGATTCAACTACATTTGAATTTATATTTTAAAAGAAAATTTTTCAGAAAAAAAATTAAAAAACGGTAACATTAACCATAAATTTTACACGCTAAGCAACATAAACGTTCATTCGAAACAAGGGTTTCCCCACCTCAAATTTTCTATGGGGTTTCTTGTTTAACTCTAATTATAGCATTGCGTGAGAATGTGTCTGGTGCTTTTTTTTCTAGGGGGAGGGAGTGTCGATAATAGATCCTGCTTGAAAATGCTGGCAGGGTCGGTTTTGTTTGGGCTTGGTATTGTTGTTTAGTGAGGTGTTTTGATTTCGAGCTATTGATGGAGGTGTCTTTAAAAAAAACTCTTGTTTCTTCCAACCTTCGTTTGAAAAAAAGTTAATGGGCCCCCCATAAAAATCTTTATTAAATAAAAGATACATCAGATTGCATAACAGATCTTTGCTCACCCTGTTAGTTTCAAAGCAATAAAATGTATCCAACTAAGTAGAAATTGAAAAAGTTGCTACTAAAAAAGCTAAACTCATTATTTAATTATTGTTTTGCTTTTAATATGCCTCAGTTTCTACAAAGAGTCCCGATTATTATAACAAAATGCGAAGTGTGAAAGTACATTCAAAACGAAAAGTTCCTACATTTTAAAAGGATTTGTACCTCTAATTAAGTTTAAGTTTGACAATTCCTCCATCCATGTTAACTGAATTTTTAATAGCAAATGAATATAACTTAACAGATGTGACATGCAATGCAAGAATGATTTGATTTCATTTTCTCTGAGCAACAAGCCGTAAAGAGAACAAATGACGGTATTGATTTTTCTCGTTTGATCATACATTTGTACAGAGGATAGTATAAAGCTAAAATGATTAATTCATTTACTCATTAACTCAACCGAATCTTGGTACAATCATTAAACATCTTCAGTGATTTATCTCGAAATTTCAGCGCACTCGATAACTCCTTATGATATATGCAGAAATCATTGTCGAATAATCCATTATCTTTCCGATGCAAGAAATGTTCCTCAGAAGCTCCTGGTCTTGTATAATCTTACAAGCATGAACGAGCTTGTCAAAATTTTTCATGCACCATCTTTTTCTTGTTCCTATCTGGATATATATTTCCTGGTACGGCGTTTTGTCCTGGCTGATCACTTCCAACATAGGGAAAGTACGGCTAGTCACGTTTATTAAAATCGTTCATTAAGCAAAATCCTCCAGCTACCAAACCCTGGATAAAGCTTCCGTGATCTTCGCGTGCGTGCTTGTTATCTTGGTTGACTTGGGGTTTCTGCTGCCAAAAAGAAAGTGGTGGGGGGCTTTAACAACTTGAAATTAATGAGTTCAATCACGTGATAATTTACTTTGGTCGGGTCTTCGTTATTAAGTCTGCCATTGGCGAAGCTGTCCTTCAAAATGCAGAACAGGAACTGCTCTGGTACTTTGCTACCATTCATCTTATTTCGTGCTCAGAGCAGAAAACGACGGCCAGTTGATGTAATCTTATAAGCTTCTTGATTTCATTAATTATTTAAGCAATTTTTAAGAAAGATTGTATTAACATGCTTATTGCATCAGTGTCTCGTTTGTCTTGTGAAATTTTACCAAATCAACTATGATTGCCAGCTGCTATTGAGTAGCGAATTCGGCAATTATAGTTTCAGCAACTAATTGCTGTATACTGATTTAAAGTCGAGAAAAACCAGATAATTGAGGCTTATTCGATATCTCTAAACTAATGAAATGTTAACACCTGACATAGGAAAAGGTTACAAAGTATCAGAGCTACGAAAGCTACTTAAGTTTAAATCTTTCATATTTCCGTGAAATTCAGTGTTACGTTATCCCGAAAAATTAGTGTGACATTCTCAAAGAAATCTAATCATACATTAAGTTTACTTTGTGTAAGTTAGCCAATTTAAATTAATAGTTGCAGCATCTAAGAACCTATTTGATATCGACAAGTAACAAAATATTGGGAAAAATAAATATGTTTGCTATTCCAATTCATTGGTAGTCTAATTCAGTTTTAGAGTTGCCAATAAGGTAATAGATAGACCTATTTTTATAGTTCCATTTCATAGTTATTGCATAGTTTTGTACTCCAGACTAGAGTCGCAATTTTCAACCTGTTGTTCATGGCCTTCCAAAGCGTTTGAGCATCACCAGTCTAAGAAGTCGAGAAAATTCACATTTCATCATATAAGTTTGTTTTTATGCAAGTACAACCTAAAAAAAGGTTGTTCTTCCCCACTTTTACAAGCAATTGCCAGTTTGTTACTTCCAGAAAATCAAGCATCTGTTGGATGAATTCAGTGACATAATGAAAAAAAAACGTCCATTAAGTAACTTGAAATGTTGTAGCCCATGTATATAAGTTATCACGTGTATGCGACTCAAAAGAAAGAAAACTGTTTTAGACATAAACTGCATAACTAGCAACTACTGCATAGATTAGGATCTTGATACACATAACTCTTAACTCTTAAAATATCTTTTATTTTTCCAATCTAAAACTACAAAAGCTCGTAAAAATACATTTATTTTACCTCTTTTAAACAATTTTTTTGTTCAAGCTGACCAATAAAAAGTCACATGTCGTCACCTCATAGCAACAGTAAAACTTCTAATACCCAGGAATAACACTAAGATGTCCTACCGTTGTTTTGAGGCGACGATATGCTGTTTGAATGTAGATTTTGTTCAACATAAGATTTATAACATTTTACAACTCCTGAAAGATAGCTCTGTTTGCTTCGATCACCAAAGGATTATCAATTTTTCAACTCAAATGATCAAATCTGAAATCTAGCGTTATCACTTCAATGTTCAAGAGTGTGAAACTAAACCCTTTCTACATATTAGATAACAAACAGGATGTTGATTATTTCATTGTTGACAACTTAACAAACTTTGTTAAAATACATTCATCAATACAATGATGTTAAAGTTTCATCAATAAAATTTCGTTAAAGTTCAGTACATTCATCAATAAAATGATGTTACAATTTAGTACATTCATCAATAGAATGATCTTAAAGTTTAGTACATTCATCAATAAAATGATGTTTAATTTCCTTTAATTCTTATACAACCCCCTTGAAAGAAAAATAAATGACGAGAAAGATCCAAGTTAGTGTCGAACTTTGATCTCGTTGCATCTCGAACCTCTTTTAAATCTCGGAGGCATGTGAATAGATGATGCTGGAGAGCAAGGGATTTTCATATGGAGGGAGGAGCGGGGGAAAAGAAGAATGCTTTTGCAAAATGCCCAAAGCGTAAAACAGAATGAAAAATGGAGACCAGTATCCAGTAGGTTATCATGGCAACGCTATCGGTTATTCTTTTTTCTTGCCTCTTTAAAAATGATGCTAGTTTACTACTTGCTCCTCAAGTCTACGAGAGCACCTGGTTCAAGTAAAGTGTGTACCTGGGATGGTGTTTTGCTTTTGGAGCAAACAGCAGTTTCAGTGTTCATGGGTGCTCGTTGTGTTTATTTGTTTTATTTTTTTATTGATTTTCTTTGTAGTCCGTTATTTTACATGTTTTAGTAATTGTTTCGCATGAGTTCTTGTATTCTTTTAGCCATCTCATTATTTTTTATCCCGTATCTTCTTTTGCAAGTCGTTTTCGTCTTGCCAAATGAAAGTTTGCAGGATTTACTTTACATATTTTATTCATGACAGGTTTAAAAGTTGCCCCGGATTAAACTGCCAATTTCTGTTTCAGAAATACTTTAAGGCTGCATACATTGCTGAAACGTCAGTTTAAGCAAGCCGGTTTCGACCCTTGCGCAATCTGTTTTTTCGCATTAAACGTAAGGTGACAAATCAGTTTTTAAGAATGAAGCATCTGAATTAAATTTTTATTGTGACTACTGACTTTCTGCATTGCCCAATAGATGTTTTCGCACTATAAATCTGGAATAAAGTCTTCACTACATTTTAATTTGATTTTACCGAAAGCATCTAAATAGTTACCATTTGCAAGAACATTTGCTGCTGAAAACATCATTGTATAATTGTTATTGTTTCTTTACGTATAACATAACGTATTATTTATCTTTAAACACATTTTAGAAGTAGGATCCAGTTAATGACTCCCATTTCTGGTTAAACACTGCGATAATTCTTTTTCAGGAAAAATAATGACTAAGAATTTAACTAATCAGTAAGCAAAACGTTTTCCGAAAAATATATTCATGTGTCTTCTGCAAAAAGAACGTTTGGGGAGATTAAAACGTATCGAAGTATAAAATCTTTACTTCAGGGAAGATGTTTAAGGAAAAAAAAACTTTTATGTTTCTGTATTTCATTTTACTATATTTTCTGATTGAATACCTCTTTTTTGAGCAATGACGATTGCTTTTTGTTCTCACTTGACTGTTTTGATGTCCTATCATTTTATTTTAACACCGCCACCCTCCGCACCATCACCGTCGACCGGGTCCTCACGATGCTGCTCTTATAGCGAAAGCCGTCTCCAGGTTGCATCCATGTCCTACACACACGCGCACACATACACTACACACACACAAACAAACACATACATACACCTACACACACAAACAAACACATACACACACATACACAAACACATACACACAACTACCCACACATTCATGCTTGCACACAGACACAAATACATATGCCTACACACACATACACATACCCCCCCCCCACACACACACACATTCATACACACAACTACCCACACACTTATGCCAGCACACAGACAAACACACATGCCTACACACACATACACATACCCCTACACACATACACATACCCCCCACACACAAACACACACGCCTACATACACACATTCGTGATTGCGAAAAACATAATTTGAATTCAAGATGTCAAAATTCAAATTAATTTTCCTTTTTTTTTTCTTTTTTGGCTGTTTTTTACTTAGCATTTAACAAGGAAGATGGGGTGTCTTACAACACAAAAGACATGGACTTTTACATTCTAACGTTTACATACATATTTATGTTATAAAGAAACCATATCACCATTTAAGGGTTCAAATGAATTTTGTAGTTTTAGATTGATGGTATTTTCCTTATATTCTAAGCTTAAGATATATTGTTGTCAAGGGTTCCCCCTAACAGAAACGGCGCAAAAAATAAAATATTGCGAAGTCGTGAACATTGTGAAGACTCCCCCTCTCAGAGCAAGAGCTCCCCCCCCCCCAAAAAAAGAGAAAAATACCCGTTAAAACAACTCCCTAAAAATTTCAATGGCAGTCTGCATCATGACCACCCCTAGGTGAGCACCACTGTGTTAGGGCTTAATTGCGGCCAAAAGAAGTGCGGAAACCCTACAGCACTCAGTACTTATTTTTATGCATTAATAGCCGGATTTCGCCTAAAATTTTATTATTGCAAAAATTTAAAAAAAAAATAATTTAAAAACTCAGTTCCCTTGAGCTCCTATGCTGATTGAGCCCTGCTTGTTGGGTTGCTAAAGGGAGGAGGAAGCAAATTTCGGGGAATCGTGAAGTATATCGTCACAAGAGTAACGATTTAACACTGTGGTGGAGAATTTGATCCGGAAGTAATTAGTTACTGAATTTTGTATGACATGCGACTGCATCCTATAGTATTAGCAAAAATTGAGCATTGAATAATAAATGAAGCATGAAGCAGTCGCCCATGGAATGAGCAAACCTTCAGCAACGCGTATAGAGTTCCGATCAAATTCGTCCATTTTTCGTATTCAGCTATATATCTAAATGTGAAAGTTTGCTCAAAAGCTATTTGCATTCCCTGCGGTCTAAATTCTAAATTCTGCCAACGAGCTTTTCACGATTCTGATTTAACCCAGACTGAGGCACTATCTCTGCGTGCTTACAAGTTCGAGACCCCTTATCAGCAGGGTGCTCTCGGTACTGCTGACGAATATTAATAGGGGTAAACATCTTGCCGAGCTTAGGAGCTCATTTTCCCTTTCAAGTTCTGCTTTTCCCGCTTATCTTCCCTTTATGCAAAACTTGGAACCTGTATTTAGAAGCGAAAACACCTGGCCCGATGCCAAAACTATTCGCCTCGAATAAATTAACTGCTTTCTGTATGGCATACGGGGGCCGGTTCTCCTTTACACACATGAATTATATATGAAGTTCTCAACCTGTCTTTCTGCCAGGTAAAATATTGGGACTAAGCTTCATGGATGAATGGCCCAAAAATATGCATGAATTTTGCATACTTTCAACAATAAGTGTGGCTGCCATCGATTTTCGGGAATGTAATCCAGATCACTTTAAATCAAAATTCAGAGCATAAAGGATAGCATCCAAAATCATCACTCTATTGTCCTGAGACAGTTCCTGATTTACTTTAGCCCCAAAGAGGGAAATATATTTCAGCTTTCCATTTTGTAGAAGAAATTTACAACGACCATGTCTGCAAGATTTTGCTTATTGATGAGCAAACATTTTGTGATCTTGGATACGATGGGATTTAATTAATGTTGTTAAGAATTTTCATATTTGAAATGAATTCTTGTAGACGGAGCTTAATTTGCATGGGAGCTCACGGGAGCTCAGCTCCTGCATTTTTTAATTTTAAGTGAATTTTTTACAACTAGACGGAACTCAGACCATTCACGCATGAAAATAATTCTTTCCAAAACTGCAGAGATTCCGCACTTTTTTGATTAGATGAATTTTCTTGCATAAAATATTTTTGTAAATTAGTTGCAACTTTTTTTTTTTTTTTTCCTTTTTCTTCTCTTTTTTTTTTTTTTTTTTTTTTTTTTTTGCATCTCTTAGCACATTGAACATGAAATGAAAGCTTTTAAAGGTTTAAGAAAGATGTGTCCAATCCGTTACTCCATTTTGAAACGATAATGCTTGAAATTATTGCAACTAAAGTTGAACAAAATAAAAAGGGTCGTGATATCCCGAATCTAGTTCGCTTTCTTCAAGCTGCTACTAGGAGCTTCATCTAGGTACTAGGATTTGTAGCTTCACCAATCGGCTGTTTGATGTGGAAATACACAAAACTAGATTTTTGATGGTTTAAACTGCAGGTTGCATTTGGCAATTTTTAGGGTGAAACGTTGTAGCACCAGGGGTAACTCCTTATGAGTTCCATTTCGCTCACTAAAGCACCCCAATGACACTTTTAAAGGTGCCAGTTGGTTCCGAATGGCACCCTAGGCACTCTTAGTCTGCCATTTGACTAATAGCCGCCTCTTGTGTCCCCCCCCCCATTTTATCTTAAAAAATGCCTTATGCAACCCGCAGTTTAAGCTGTGTATGCTTGAGAGTTCAACTAACAACTGTTTCATAGGTCTCTTTCATAGCCTCTTTCATAGGTTTCATAGCCTCTAAACGTTAAAATACATTTTTTCATTGCTGATTTATAAGCAAAAAGGAATTAACTAGCTCCCTAATTCAATACGAAATAATAAATTCAAGTTGATTATAAAATCTGTACACTTCGAAGCAATTTGGGGCGAATATATTAATCTACTTGAAACGTTTACTCGTACAAGATATAAGCAAAGTTCTTCCTTTTCTGCTATTGCATCATACCTTTTGACAATATGCCTTTGTTAATCAGAAATAGCTACAGTTTATTGACCTTTCTTTCCCTTTAAATGATTTTTGTTTGTAATTTAACAGCTTAATTAAAGGTATTAGGTATTAAACCTAATACTTCTAGTATTTCTTGTCCTCTTGATAATTATTGAAAAGCCGAAATGAAAAAACTTTACTCCTTGTTAAAGGTGTGATTTGTATTGGAGAAATTATATTACATTTATCTCTCTCTCTCTCGACACCATATCTACTTTCCTAAACAAGTACTAGATAATTCTTTTGAAATCTGCTTGAGGTGTACTAATGAACAGGTACTTCTTTTAATAGTGTATTGTTTTTTCCCCAACTGCATCTTTCATTTTCTTTTTGCCTTTATAAAGAACTCTTCGCTTAAAGCGAATACTCTTGGATACAAATGGACAAACTAAAAAAAAGACACCCATCTAAAAACGACCATTAATGTGTTTTAGAGTGATCATGGTCTCCATATGGGTTTGGCAACTAAAATAAACTTTTGAGAATAATACTGAGATGCATTGAATCAGTATGTAATATGCACTTTCTTTGCATTGTCCCATGTGATCTTCAAAACAGAGAAAGAAAGAGAGGGAAGAAATAAAGAAAAGTATAAAAGGTTATGGAATATACGTGCTGTGTAAGGGAGATAAGTAAGATACAATCGTATCGAGAATCTAGCACTTTCAGCACACTATTAGCTAAAAATTCGTAGTAGAACACATTTTGCTTCTTCCAAGAATATATCTCAGATGAAAACTAAAACAGAATCCCCAAAAAGTGTACAGTAACATGTGCGTAGTGGCATTTTCACATTTAAAGAAAAGCAACATACAAAAAAAAAAAAAAAACTCTAAAATATTAATGTGCACAGCGGACGTGAATTAAAGAACTGTATACTGTTAAAGGTAGACACTTTTCAGGGAGAAACATTGAAGTACCAGCGGCACTTTCTTTAGGGTGCCGTAAGAAGACAAATGCCGCCCTGAAGGGTGTTATACGAAATCAAATGGCAATCTCATGGGTGCCATAAGAAGCCAAATGGTAGCCATAAAGGGGTGCTGTTTGTGCTACAACGTTTTTTCCTAAAAGGTGCCATATGCAAAAGGCAGTTTTCGCAGTGTAGCCTCTAAGCCAAACGTGGTGATTGTTAAGGATTGTGGAGTAGTATTACATCGATGGTTGTAAACCAGGTAACTCCATGATGAGTAACTTTTCAGGAGACAAATAGATAAGTAGGATTATAAATTCAGGAGGAGTATAGATAAAAACATGTTTGGTTTATAACATGTCATGTAGCTGACGGGTTTAAATCGGCGGATTCTCTATTTATAGGCTACATTTGGAGTGACTCTCCCCCCCCCCCCTCCCAATGATGCAGCTTGAAACAATAACCAAGTTAAGAAAAAAAAACTCGTTTTTTGCAATATCTGGAGTTAGATGGTTAACACTCTTAGCCCTTGTTTTTAAGTGTGTTGCGTTTCTATCTGAGGCGAACAGTGACATGCGTTAAGAGGTAACGGCGCGCGAGACCACCTTCAGGTAACGTGTTCCACCCTTGAACCGTTGACCTCCGGAAATAAAATCCCTACACCTCTCTTAACTTTTCCCTCTTCTGAAAATGCGCCAAATCCTGTGTGTTCGGATTGGCTGTGATAGTGACAGGTCACGTGGTGCGCGAAGGGCGTTCCTCGGTCCTTTCCGAATCCCCTGTCCTCCCCTCTTCTCGTCCTCTAATGACTGGGTGCCGCTTGGAGGACGGTGGATGATGGATGAATAGCTTCGAAGATGAATTACATTTGTTCTGCGTAGTTGCGGGTTCGTTTCTGAGCTCTACACCGGAGGAATGCTTGGGCTGTATGATTGATCATTTTTGCCTTGCACAAGCGTATTGATGTAATTCCACAAAGGCCGACTTCTTATTTTCTGTCTCTTCTTTTTTCTCTCTTCACTGTTTTTAAGGGAACGAAATTATCATTTTGCTCCAAACCGGATTGTCAATGTAAAGCACTCTGATAAAAAGTTAATTACTATCGGTTACTTAGATTAATGAAATTTCTAGTCAATTATAAAATACCTTCGGGGATGTGTGGACCTTGTCAACGTTTTCCCGAAACATGGTGTACGAATTCTTGGCAGTACGTGTTAAGTATTCTGCGAGATATTGCCAGGGGGGCTCTGGAGCACCAGGTTGCCTGGTAGCTCGACTTTAAAGAGCATAATTTTCTGGGCATGTTCATGGAAATTAAAATCTTTGAGGCTTAAGATCAACTCGCGTACAATGAAAAATACTTCGTTATCACTATCTTGCAAATAATCTAATTTATCTATGTGATGCGGCTACTTTGAGCCTCTCAACTGTATTAAGTTTACACCAACGCTGGAAGTGTCTTATGAAAGATTCATTATGTAAAAAGATACTGTAAATATGATTATAGAGAATTTATCTAAAATATTGTGTTGCAGAAAAGTGCTTCAGCGGTACTTTAAAAAAAAAAAAAGATGAGCATCTTAAATTGATTTTTTAAATCCTGAAGCCATTTCTCACTATCTCGTAAACAATCAGATTAATCTATATATTATGCGACTTTTTTGAGCCTCTCGACTGCACTAACGCTAGAAATGACTAATGAAAGATTTATTATGTAAACAAGATCCCACAAATAAGAATATAGAAAATTAATCTAAAATATTGTATTGAAGAAAAGTGCTTCAACGCTACTTAAAAATAAAAAGATGGGGGGGGGGGGAGATGAGCAGCTTAAATTTCTTTTTTTATTTTTTTTTCAAATCCTGAATTTATTTTTTACTATCTTGCAAATAATCCAATTATCTATATATGACGCGACTTTTTTGAACCTCTCAACCGCTCTAACGCTAGAAGTGACTAATGAAAGATTTATTATGTAAACAAGGTCCTACGAATAAGAATATAGAAAATTAAGCTAAAATATTGTGTTGAAGAAAAGTGCTTCAACGCTACTTAAAAAGAAAAAGACAAGGGAATATAAAAAAAATGAGCAGCTTTAATTTTTTTTTTTTTTTCAAATCCTGAATTCATTTCTCACTATTTTGCAAATAATTCGATTATGTATGTATGATGCGACTTCTTTGATCCACAATGCTGCACTAACTTTAAACGTGACTAATGGAAGATTCATCATGTTAAAAGTATCCTATGAATATGAATATAGAAAATTAATCTAAAATATTGTGTCGAAGAAATGTTATTCAAGTACTACTTAAAAAGAAAATAAGTATCTGAAATCAATTTTTAAAAATTCAATTTCAAACGCAAATAATGAACCGCTCCCATATTAGAGGTTTTTTTTCCTCTAATTTATTCAAAGAGACTAACTTTTCTAAAATTATTAGTGGACTTCTTCCCCATTACACGGATGCTACTTTGGAATTTCGTACAGTATAATTTCTTATTTTCAATAGTGAATAGGAAAAAATACTTTCGACACAATTTTATGTATTTTCATGTTCTGTTATTTCAAATATTTTGGTGAAAATTAGTCCTAATGTATCAGGCTTTTATGTTTGTATAGTCCATTAATGCTGATCAATTTTAGGAGGTATATGCCACCAGTATCAACCATTGAACACTAATCTTCTTCAGTGCGTTGACAAGAGAGAGGCCGCAGCAATCATTTTTGACAGCATAGTGGTTCAGCTTTTATTATAAATGATTACCTTTGCTCCAACTCATCGAATAAAAGAAAAAAAAATATCCAATGTTGTGAAGCATAAAATTGCTGCAATTTTGTGTGTTACCATGTCAGATTTCTTCAACTGTCATTTCCTCTTGTTGACTTCTAGTCATTAAGTCCTGATACTTAGTATTATGCTCCTAATAAAATTAGTTATAGTAATACTTTACATATAAAACTTGATATTGTTTTGCAAAGTAATAAAAACTTACTCTGCTTTCTTCAACTGCCAGAATTATTCATATTAGTCAAATTATCAAAAATTAATTCAAAAAAAAAAAAAAAAAAACTATTTCTATTATAAACATGCAAGCAAAAGAAAAAAAGTTAAGGAAATGCACTACTTTTAGGAAAAGATAGTAGTTAGAAAGGATATTTTGTCGTTGGTGTAACACCTAGTTGCAGAACGTGAGTTCCTGCTATTTCAAACGAATAACGAAATGGGGATTGGAAAAAGACTGTACTTGCAAGGCTGTCACTTCTAGAAGATAAACTGCTGCAACAACTTCAAAGACAAGGCTTAGTGGGTGGTATGGTGGATTATCTATTGTAACATTCTAAGCTTGTGTCCTCCAACTCTTGGCGGCAGCCGTTGAAGGAAGACTACATGAGATGAAATCTTAGCAGTTTGTGTGTCCGTGGGAGGTGGAGGGGGGTTACAGAGGTTTTTCAGTGTTTGGAAGTAAATGATACAGTGTATAAAATAAAATCTGTTTGTTCTAAGTTATGTTTCTACTGTGTTTGTTAGTTTCAAGCATTGTCTCTGTCTGTTATGCGAAAGGACACCTTAAGAGGCAAAGGCTTTATTTATGAGTTAAATTTGGATTGTATTGCCCACTTCATGCGATATAATGTATAATTTTCAGTACTTACTCTTATTTTATTCGACTGGGGAAAATTTCTCTACATTTTGTTTAAGAACCCTTTATTATGGGTATATTCAACTTCCTTTCCACATCTTGACACTTAAAACTTTTTTATGTGCACTAACTCAGCCAGATTTTACCCGCGTGTGTTTGGGGGGGGGGGGGCATAGCTTTCTTATTTTAAATTTATGTAGTAATTATGATCTTGAATTTAGCTGTTTTAACACCTGATGCGTGAAGTTCTACACGTTAATTGGTAACAGTAGTAAAACAATTGCGAATTCAAAATATTATAACAATGAATTTAGAGCAATTCTTTAAGAAGGACTTTTTTTAAAACACACATTATAATTTTTCACATTCAAGTCATTAACAATTATATAGCTTGTCGCTTCATTATATATTTTTAAAAGTTAAATGTTAAATTTGTTATAAATCTCATTAGAAGCAATACATTTAGTAACAGAAGTTGGCCACAAATTAAATCATATTCTTTAACCGGTTATGCATAAATATGTAAATAAAAAAGTGAATAAATGTAATGTTTCGTTATACCAATCAGCCGAACCATCAGTTAATCTACGATAATCTAACACGGCAACTTCAAAAGTCATTTTGTGTTGTCAAACTAGGCTGCTGATTTCTCCGGGTTATTTGTTTAAATATTTGATGAAAAACGTATGTATTTTTGCGTTTAATGTCCAACTTACTCTCTTTCTCATTGCTTTTATGACGCTTGAAATTGTTACCGTAAATGATCGGTTATCTGAAAATTCAGTTAGTTTTTGATTTCTTTCTTTTTTTAAACGCTTCACGATGTTAATTCAACCATTTTACTGGTGTAAGCTCAAAATATGTTTCGTAAAAATATGTTTCGCATAAAACATTAAAGAGGGAGGGGGGAATTGTTTCAAACTCTTGATTCTATTTGCAGTTTCAAGGGGGGAAAAGTTCTTTAAAAATCATTAATACAATTACAAATGTGGCATAGTATACTTTCAAAAGCTCAAGTAAACTATGATGAAAAAAGAGTAAACACTCAGCTTGTTTGCTCACTGTATAATTAAAAATGGATGAGTGCAGAAGTCACATTACTTTGTTTTCCATAAAATAGTAAGAGATTTAATGGAATTGCTTCCCCCCCCCCCCGACATGACTGTAACAGACCCTATAAGCCACAGAAAATATTTGGATGTGAATAAGAAAAAATTTCTTAGGATCCCCCCCCCCAAGTTGAGCTGCTGAAACTGTTTTTGTGTAAATAGTGTAATTTTCACTGATATTTTTTACTGTTCTTGCACGTCAGCACGATCTGTAACCACTTTTAACTCCCAATTATTTGAAGTCGGACACTTAATATTAACCTTTATTTTTATTTTTTTTTTACGAACAAAACATATACGCAGAATCGTTAAAAAATGATTATTTGATGTTAATTATAAAAATTGATAAAACAAATTCAAAAGAGTCGCACAGGATTTTGACTACTTTCGTGAGACTGACCCAGTCACACGACTCTTTTAATTGATTGACAGTAATAAGAATACTTTCTCGAAAAGAAAAAGATGATAGCAAAAACATTACGAAAATGAATGACAGCGTTGATGGAAAGGTAAACACTCATTGCTAGTAGATCTTGGGTGAATATTTTCAAATAACTAGTCCTTTCCGTCTGAAGCGTCTACCAACTTTGACAGCTTATTTTTTTCCCCTTTACAAAAAGTGGCAGAATAAAAAAAAAAAAATTCGCTTAATGCATCTGACATTTTTTTTTTTTTAATTGAATTTAATTTTTTTAAAGACGAAGTGATACAACTTCAGTGCTCAGTTAGCCACTTGATTTCTTTCTTCAGTCAACAAGCAAAACGAAACATTTTTTAAATACATTTTTTAACTAATTTGAGTCGGCTATGTTCACTATGCTATATTTGTTTTAGTGATTAAAAAACGTTTTTTGCCTTGAACTTACCGACAGAAGTTTTAGAATCGTTATTTCGCTTTATAATTGTTTTCTAAATGTGAAATTTCTACATGATTATAATCCCCTCCCCCTTTTTTTTTTAATTTTAAAAGGCTTTGTTGTCCATTCTGTTATTACTCCACTTTGTTACACTCCATGTGTAAACTTCATTTGCGTCAAAATTAATTACCGTATTCACAAGACTCTTTTATTCAACTATCGGTAATTGAAAGAAGCATTCTACAAAAGATATAGTAGAAACGATAATAAATGATTGCGTTGAAGTAGCCGTAAACATTCATTTTTCTCTCACACTAAATTAGATATTGGATGATTTTTAAAGGCTTAGTTGTCCAATCGGTTCGCAGTTATCCGTTATGATACACTCCATGTGTGACAGAATAGTCAAAACATTTTTAAACTCTTCATTAGTAAACATTAGTTACTTGCGTTCAAGCCATTGATACTTGATTATACTCAAATATATGAAGAATAAATAAAAAGAAAGATTAATTAGTGAATATTATTAAAAGTGATGAAAAAAAAATCAAAAGTGTCGGCATGATTTGTATTATACTATTTTAGCGAGATTGACTCTACTTCATTCTTGTTCTAAACTTGTACCGTATTCCCATGTCTCTATTAATTGCTGGTCGGTAATTGAAAGAAACTTTCTCGAAAAGAAATGGTTGATAATAAAAACATTACTTTAAGGAATGACAGCGTCAAAGTAGCCGTAAACATTCATTTTTCTTTCGCACTAAATTAGATCTTGGATGAATATTTTCAAATAACCAGTCCTTTCGTTCTGATGCCTCTACCAACTTTAATCGCTGTTCTCAAAGGGGGGAAAAAACGCAGCAAAAAGTGTCAGGAGAGAAAAATCTTCGCCTTGAGGTTGCATTTTCTTTCGGGTTGGGCAAACCCCCAGTTATGACAGGTTGACTGGGGAACCATTCATCTTTCATTCCACAGTATGTAAGGACCAATCGCTATCCTTGTCATTGTACAGACGATTATCTACAAAAATGACAATAATTACTTACCCGCTCTGCATTTTCTGGTACTTTTTTTCTCGTCTTTTTAATCTCCTGTTTTCATCTAAGTACAAGATAAGTATATAGTCTCACTTTTCGGTACATTTTTTTGTGTCTCCGCCGGAGAAATTTATGTTAAGCTATGTTAAACATATACGGCTCCTAAAGCGAAATCAGACAGCATCTGATGCTAAAAGTGACGAGAAAAAATGTTTGAGACCGTTTTTTGTTTCTTTTCATTTTTTTTATTCTCTCGGTTTCCAAAACAGCTGTTGGGAAAGAACTTGTGTTTTTCGTCGTAACACACTTTGAAAAATGGTTTGCTTGTAGCCTTAAGTTTTAAAACTGCACCGCTCGATGTTAATGCTATGTACATCTCTTTACAACCGGTGCTCCTTTTCTTTCATTTCAAATATTATTTACGAAAGCGTGTTTCCATTGCTCAAGTGCTTGAATAATGTTACAAACTATTTCTGAGCGGTATTTTTGTTGGAACATGTATAACATGAATTTACATCTCTCACTTGAAGTGGGAAATAATTTTTTGGCAGCGCATATTTTCACGTGATATATTCATGAGACGAAGCACATTAGATATTCATGAATACGATCTCATGGCGAAAACCATTTTGTGATTGTTAATGCTAATTTCCGAACTTTCACATTCGTGACAGGAGCTCATATTTTATTTTTCTCTTTTCTTTTCCAAGAACAGAAACAAAAACACGTACGTAATTAACACTCAGGTTTTCTTTTTCTACGTTTCTTGACTTACCTCCGTTTAAGATGTAGAAAAATTACCTAGTTTTTTGATTGATTGT
This sequence comes from Uloborus diversus, assembly GCF_026930045.1. Taxonomy (NCBI): domain Eukaryota; kingdom Metazoa; phylum Arthropoda; class Arachnida; order Araneae; family Uloboridae; genus Uloborus; species Uloborus diversus. The sequence goes on from NC_072740.1 coordinate 116,559,844, forward strand.
TTTTGAACAAAGCCTCCCTAAAATACCAGCGATAATAGAGCAAGTCCTCCCCCCGTATCACTCTAAAATCCCCTACAGATGTTAACAAGTCTCGTGGAAACTTTTGACTGTTACACTTCTTTCTTAAATTAAAAACCTTGTTTGAGTTATTTGCGCTTGTTGCTGAACATCACAAATCATTTGTCGACACCAGTGCATCCAGAATTTTCTCCTGTGTTGTGAGGGGGGGGGGGAGTATAACAAACCAGAATTTTCTCGTGTGGGAATTGTCATGCAATATTTAGATGCAAACATATTATCGTATTAGGTTAAGCTAACTAGCTTAAAATTAAAGGTTCTGGGGGTTAACCCCCACCCCCGAACCCTCTATTTAGCGCCATTCTAACATTACCAGGGTTGACCAGATCGGACCCAATGGGTTTTTTTGAAAACCCATTTTAAAAAAAAAAAACATTATTTTGCCCACTTTTGGGTTTTTAAAAATTTTCTGAGAATTTTTTTAAAAAATTAATTAATTGAAATACTTTCACAACTTAAACTTCTTTTTCATTTGTTCTTCACCATAGACAATGGACATAAAAATGAAGTTTAAACTTTAATACCATTTCTTAACTCTTAACGGCATTAAAAACATACTTCAAAGATTTTAAATAAATATATTTTACTTTTTTCTTTAACTGGTCAATAAATAACTCAAATTATCTTGACTAAGTCCTGTCCCGTCTGATTTTCTCAATATTTGTAGATTGTACCTACTCTAGCTAAAAGGCTTTCATGTGAATTATTTTCTGCAAACCAACACGTCACAAATCTCGGAATAAACAAGGTATATTTTTAAGAAATTAACAGGTTTTACAAACGGTCGGACAGAAAACAAAATAGGATGTACAGTATTTTCATTAACCTACGAAAAAGTTTAATATTTCTTACTCTGTACACAGAAATAGAAAAACGGTCAACATAAAATTCAAAGAAATGTCTTGATTAAGCTGAAATTCAGTAAAAAAGGATTTAATCTACTTGAGGTTCTACAGTAGTTTTGCGTAAAAAAATTAAATACAATAAAGTATAATGCAAAAAAAAAAAAAAAAAATGTAGTAATTAAAAACGAACAAACGATCAAATAGATTTTATCATTCGAGAAGTAACTTAGTCTTAACTGTTGGTAATCATAGAAACTAAAAAATCTGAAACTTACCATTCTTGGGTTTCGTCGTCTTTTTTACTTTTCTTCAGAAAACGCTGAGTTTTCCAGCTTTTTTTTTTACCTCAAGACATTTTTGTTCTTTGTCCATATACTTACGCTACAATATACTACAAGTATCCCACATTTTCCTTAAAAAAAGACAAAAAAAAAAACCTACATTTCTTTTAAAAAACCCAGCTTTAATTGGGTTTTATTTTTAAAAAACCCCAAAAACCCTGGGTCCATGGGCTTTTTTTAAAAAAAAACCCGGGTTTTTGCCAACCCTGAACATTATTCTATTTCTCTGGGATACGTAAAATTATTTCTGAAATGGTGATCAATTTTGAAATGCCTTTTTTTCATTTCCTGAAATCGGAATTTACCTGTTACATAAATAAAATGGAGTTACTTTCTCCATTTTTTTGCAGAGTAGCTCATTGAATTTCTTCGGCTGCTCATTGAACGCAAAAATTAACGTCTCCTTCTATTTCAAGCAAGAAAGATCCCGCAGACAATAAATTGGTCATTACTTTAAAAGAAAAGAAAAGAAAAATAATGAAACCAAGAAAATATTATTTAAAGAAACTCTAATTGAGTGCAAAAAGTTTGAACTTGAATCTTGACTAAGCGTGACCTATAATTCGTGGAAATATGTATTTTATACGCATATGTGGAAGATCGGAAAGTAATGTCGTTTTTTTCAAGCAAATAATTTTTTTTAAAGTTTTTATTTTCAATCAACGATGAATTACACTCGTTAACAAAAGCCTTATGCTACCTAGTATGCAAGTTTTCAATCCCAGATGTATAAAACATAAATTGATTTTTCGAGCAAAATATCTGGAAATTTTCAAGTTTTTGTCTCATAGAAAGTGCTTTAGCGATTGGAAGAAAGGGAAATCAGATTGTGCTATATCTGGCGAGAATATTTCCACTACTATCAACAGAAAAGGAGTGATCCTGAAACATGATAATGAAAGACCAGACTCTTAAGGCCAACTCTCAAAAAATTAATGAGCTGCGGTGTGCTGCTTCATTCACCATACACACCTGACTTTGCGCCATCTGATTTTCTTTTATTCCGATGTATATGAGACAAAAAAACTTGAAAACTTGTCCGATATCCAAAATGCCATCTCCAGATATTTTGCATAAAAAAAGATTAATTTCCATCTATTCGGGAGTCAAAATTTGTGTACTGCACGGTAAAGGTTGCTGATAACAAGGGTAATTAAATCGCTGATTAAAATGAAAACTTAAAAAATTTTTATATGTTTGAAAGAAAAGACATTACTTTCCCGTCTCCTTAATATTTTTACATCCGATTTTATTTAAAAAAATAAATAATAAATTATTTTCAAGCAACTTTTGTTATAAAAAAAGACAGAAACAAAAAATGAGCAGGCAGAGGGTTAATAACAGCACTAGTCACGTGAATTCGGATAATGGGGAAAATTATGAAATAAAGGAGATTAAACGAATTTGATTACTTGTAATAACATCAAATTTGCGAAAACGGAAAGCATTAACTAAAATCTGGTTTAAATTTGGTTCAGTTAAAGTTCAAAATAATCTTAATTATTTAATGAACAAATCACCGGTGTTGAAGCACACATTCTCAAAAGTATTTTACAAGCCTGTTTCACGGTTAGTTGAATGTTTTGTATCTACACAAAAGTTTTTTTTTTTTTAATTTTAATCCTTAGTTTACAAATATTGCCCCCCTCCCCACAACCACTGCAATTTCAAAATGCATGAGCATCCGCTCTTTAAAAAAGTTTAGAGTTCATCTGCCAAATTTAGAGGATAGTTCACACGAAAAAGAGTTAGTTTTCAAAAAGTAGTGTATAACGAACTGAAGGAATACGCAAATTTGCAAAAAAAAAAAAAAAAAGTGGAGACTCTCTTCTGTTTTCTCCCCCACACCTCTCAAAACACCTGTTGAGAAATAACCATTGTTCTTCGCAGTAACATACTAAGGGAAAAGGGGAAAAATCGTTTTTCTTCAAACAAAAAAAAAAAGTTTGAGTTCATTTATTTATTTTTTTTAATCATTGAAGCAAATATACCCTTTGTTATCAACCTTTTACTCATATAAGCAAATTTTCATTGCAGGACCGATACAAATCAATTAGTATAAAAATATCTGGATATAAATATTACGATGGTTCTAAAAAACCGATTTTTTTAATTTCGGAATCGCGTTACCAGTCAAAAGTTGTAGTTTGGTATCGTGAATTCGGGAAAAATTAAAAAAAAAAAAAGAAAAAAAAATTCTAGGTTGACATCTTCATTTCGCGCACGAATCTGAAAGTTTTAAAAAAATATGTTAAAAATTGAAATTTTCAGAAAATAATAAAATTAGTTTTTATTTATTTATTTGTTTATTTTTCTTTTTGTATTTTTTCATAACGCAACAGCGGTAAATTGTCGGTATAAAGCGTAGTTTGAACCGAAAGAATATTTTATAGTTTTAAATAAGATCTTTAGTTCGCGCATGCGCCTTAGATAGAGCAGGAAATTTTAGCCCAATTTAATGCGTATACGCAAACGAAAGATCTTATGTAAAAGCTATAAAATGTTTTTTTAGGTTCAAATTACACTATAAACTGACAATTTATGTCTGTTGTCTTACAAAAATATTTTAAAAAACTATTTTTTTTTATTTATTTATTATATATATATATATATATATATATATATATATATATATATATATATATATATATATATATATATATATATATATAATATTTATTTATTTATTTATTTATTTATTTATTTATTTATTTATTTATCTATTTTGTTTATTTATTTTTGAAAGATTCATTTTTTAGCTTTTTTTTCAAACTTTCAGCCTCATACGCGAACTGAAGATGTCAACTTAGAATTTTTTTATATTTTTCCCTAATTGAGGATACCAAACTACAACCTTTGAGAAATAAGGCAATTCCGAAATAAAATTTAAAAAAATCGATTTTTTTTCGAACCACCCTAATGAATATCAGCCAAATTTTCTCCTCACTTACAAAGTACTGTCTGCCCCTCTTAAACTAATACCGTCGGTTCCATCATGCAATATTCGTTTAAACGTGGTATTTGATTAAGAGGGAAATGTTCTTTAAACAAACTGATAACTCTTGTCTTGAAACGTAATAATAAGTCATAACGTTTTTGAAAGAAGTAATTAATGTTAGTGGCAAAAATTTTTTTGAAATAAGCTAAATAAATCCACAATATGGGGAAATCATTCGATTAAACTGGGATCCTGAACCTGAAAATAGTGCACCAAGTAGAATAAATACGAAACTGTCAGGGAATTTCAAAAAATAAATAAATAAATAAATAAATTATTGAAATTCTTTTAAAAAATCATAACATAATTAACCTGATTTTTAACACAACTATTTCGATTTTGAAAATTTGTTTTAAGAAATGATATGATACAAATCGCGCAATTAAAAAAAAAATCCCCCTAGAAGAAATACACATGATCAGGATCGCTATGATAAATAAAAGTAAATTTTGCAAACGATAATCTAAATACATCACTGATTGTTGAAAAGCTTTGGACCATACATTTTTTCAAAGAAAATTTCAAAATCGAAATATAGAAGCACCCTTGTTATTTTGCTCTTATTGGCGCGATACAACCGAAAATGTGATATAACCGAGATCATTTAAAATAATAGTTAAAATTAACACTCAAGAAAATACTACGGCAATTTATAATGAATACAGCTTTTTCTTGCAATAGGACAAATTTCTGAATAAGAACAACAAAAGAAAAATTAACTCTCTAATTACTTTTTTTTTAACGCAATATAGCCGAGATCATTAAAATTAATAATTCAAGGAACTGATCTGTGCCTCTATGTTAAATATAGTTTATTCTTATGTTGGGACAAGGTTCTGAATAAAAGCAACCAAAAGAGAATTCTCTCACCCCCTCCCCATTTTTAATGTAAAAAAAAACTTTAAAATGTTTTAATTTTTTTTTTGACGTGGGGGGGGGGGTTGGAATAAGGAACTAAACCTATGTAACCAAATTGTAACGAATTCAAAAGAGCTGAATGCATCGCTGCTTAATTTATTGGCTAAAAAGGGACTATAAGGACTTTTCCTAAGAAATACAGTACAACTCCGATTTAGCAATTGTCAAGGGACTGCAAAGATTAACCGCTAAATCATGGATACCGTTAAATCGAGGAGCATAGCCATTCAATTCAGTCAAATCCGGACCAGTGAAATTTATCATTAAATTGAGGAAATCGTCAAATCGAAGTTATACATACCGTACAATCATTTTATTACTTAAGTGGTCTCAATTTTTTTCATAAAGACTAGTTACTTTTAGTTTTTTGAGGGTCTGAAAAAAAGTACGATGTATCCGAATGAGCGATACAACGAAGGGCTAATGTATAACGTTAGCAAACCTTTGAAACAGTTCTGTATTTTTATTATTCGAAAATGTGTGTCCAAGTATTTATTCTGCATTTACATCTGTAATATGTGTATAAGTTGTCTCTAAAGAGAAAAAAGACATTGATAGGCAATTAAATAATCTTTGAGACACTAAAAAAGAAAAATTCTGGACGACTAGTCCCTTTCATTATCTTGTCATGATTCTGTATTATCATTCTGAAACATCTTCAGTAACGATTCATTTGCACATTCCTGCCAGTTAAAATTTTAGAAATTTGCATTGCGCTATGAGATCAGTATTTGACCTTCAGGAACACACCGCTTTGATGAGGAACCTATTCGAGCAACTTTCGTGCTCCGGGCAGAAAGAACAAGACAAAAAAAAACAAGAAAGAAAGAAAGAAAAATATCAGCAGATAATCGGGGGTCGGGGACTACGTGCTTCGTCTATTTTTGGGTAGAGAAAAAGTTAGTAAATACGTTTCTAAAATAGGAAACATTTCATTGTTCGTTTTCGCGTTGTTGTGTTACTAAAGGTATGGACAGTGGTTGGAAGTAGTGCCCTACAAGTAGCGATGCTACTGTAGTAGCTACATTTTTTTTAGTAGTTTATAGTGTAGCGCACTGCTTTTTTTAAAAAGTAGTGTAGTGAGTAGTTCTATACAAAAATATAGTAGTTTGTAGCGCTTTCTGGAAACTACTTTTAAATAAAATTAAAAAAAAAAAAAAGATTCAAACGAATTTGACTGGCGCAAATTTTGCACAAGTACATCAGCTGATGCTATGAGAAATAAGACTCATAAAAATACGAGTTGACCTAGACATATCATTTTGACGCCATACGTTCTATCTCTTTGACGCCATTATTATTTTGGGCACCGTAATTTTCAGATTTCGCCAATATTTGTTTCGAATAGAGCTTGACTTAAAAAGAAAAGTATATGAATTATCAATGACCGCCAATTTCTGCTCGTTACCAACTCGTTTTTCTGCCCGTAATGTCCGGTGAATGAACGTTTTAGATTTCAGAGAGACTATTGTTCCAAAATACTGTAAAAGCTCTTATTTTAGAGAAAATGAAGATATCGGTAATTTTGCGATTTGAAAATTTCGTGAATTTTATACGGACAGATCTAAAGTTGAAAAACAATATTTCACGAGGCAAATATTCTCGTTGATTACAACGAGCACATTTCTCTTGATAAAACATTATCCCTATACCCCACGTGCACCACAAAAACATTTATTTAAATTTAAAATCATTTAGGTATCCCACACTTGGCCTAAAATTTCTAGTTTTCTTCAAAAAATTGATTTTTTTATATATATTTTTTTTAATGTGAAGTAAATTTTACGAAATTATTAAGGTGAAAAATACAAACTATAAAGTAGTTAATTAGCGTTAAACAGACATTTTCGCTCTCCTGCAAATTTAAGTCTCCCACGTAGTGCTCAAAGATGTGGATTTTTTCGAGTTTTAAGTTTTATTTTTCATTCTAAATACAGTATTTTTTTATTAATGATTTGCAAATATTGATCTGAAAATGTGTTCGCTATTGGGTTTTTGGACTTGATATTTTATTTAAATTTGTATTGTAAGTTTTTAATAGATAAAAAGAAAAAAAAATCTTTGAAGGAAACTTTAAGTTTTAGGCCAGGTGTGGGATATTTAAATGTTTTTGCGGTACATGTGGGGCATAGGGGGGCAACGTTTTACCAAGAAAAATTTCGAATTTCTAAAAACATTTTTTTTTTTTTTTTCGATTTGACCTAGCGTACAAGTGCTGGTTTACACTTTCAGACACAAGTCGGCACGGGTTACCGTTGTTCAAATTATATGAAACTTTTCTCACAACTGTTTTGACATAAAGGAAAAATATAAGAGGGTATGCAACTTGAAAAATCGGCTTTCATTTTTTGTGGGACACCCTATTATGTTTGCTTTTCACATGCTTATTTTTTGAAAAGTAACGAAGCATTTCGGAAGTAGTTTGTAGTTGCTACATTAAAAAAAAAGTATTTGTAGTTGTAGTTAACTACATTTGTAACAAAGTAGTTATAGTTGTAGTTCGCTACAAACAAAATGTAGTTTTTCCAACAACTGGTATGGACTTTGTAAATTCTCAATGCAATAAACAATTGACCTGGCCTTTGTAGTATTAGAACATGTAATAAAATAATTTGTGCGAATTGAACTTTAGTAAGTAACAACAAGAACAACTAAAGTTTTTTCCTCTATGCTGATCATAAGCTTTGCGGTAGAATATGAGGACTTGCTTTTTTCAAAAAAAAAAAAAAAAAAAAAGAAAGAAAGAAAGAGTTTCAAAACTTTTTTTTAGTGCTTCTAATAATTACGCTTCTTATATTGATGATTTTAATCACGATTCTTATATCTGAATAACGGGGGGGGGGGGGGACATTTTTTTTTGTTAAATGTATCATATAATTTTGAACTAAATGACACATGTTCCACAACACAAGTTTTTTTTTTCTTTCATAATGATCATAAGCAGGATAGGATTTACGTACAAGCTAAGCAAGCTATAGCTTAGGGCGCCGTTTTGTTAGGGGCCCCCAACTCCCGGAAGTTAGCATGATTCGCTCTAAAAAAAAGAAAAGAGAAAAGTATTTGAAATAATAAATTTCATTTTCTAGTGCTTGAAAAATTTGAAAATTTGGAAAAGTGTGACTACAAACCACAAATGGGGGGGGGGGGGCGGAGAAGGAATGCCAATAATATCAAATTCAGCCCCTTTTTGCTACAGCCTGCACCAAAACTGTAAAACCCATGGTTCTCACGTTTCTGAAACATATTACAAATATTTGTGAATCAGATGTTTCATATCTTACTATTCATACAATTCCGAATACAGTATTTTGGAGATTCTTTTGTTATTGCTTGCTTTTAGCTTACGTCTTCTGCATGTTGTCAATCTGTTGAGCACGGAAAAAAATACACTACCTCTATTCCTTTTCGTTTTCGGCCCCACTTGCAACTGAAGCAAAGTTGTTGTCATGATAAATCCATATAGTTTCTCTTCTCTTTTAAATTTAAAATAGCTTTTCTTACAAAATTAGAGCTCTACTGTAAAAATTTACAATCAAGTGCTAAAATATCAGAGACTGGAAAGTACAAATGAAGTGCGTTAAATAATTTTAATTGCTCTAGAGTCCTTGAAAATAATTAGACAAGTCTTTGAAAATCCTAAGCAAAGTTGGGCTCCAATTTTATTTCTTATCAATCTCTTAATCATTATGAATTGCTTAAATGAGCAGTATGTTACTCTCTTGTTACATATTTTCTAAAACTGTACACCATTTATTTTAAAGCATTTTTTACTATTGATCATTTTATGTTTAATTCATTGTTGTATTTGTCGGTGGGTTGGAGGGGTGATTAAAAACTAATTGTACCAAAGCCAATGATGAGCAAGTAACAATGCGTTGTCTTTTCCATTCCCGCGCTTTTTCTCTCTGTCAACTGCTGTCATTGAGTTGTCGAATCAAAAACAATTTTTATTGTGTGTTATCTTAATTTTCGAAAGAGTATAAAACTTTTAAAAAGTTTTGTTTGCCTATTTCTGTCCTGATATTTTTGTAGTTCCAACTACATCTTATACGGTTTCAAAATGCAGAATTTTATATCTCTGTTTCAAAATTTCCCCGGTCCGGAGTCACTCTCTTGATACTATTCCCCCTCATAAGGTCACGATCAACAAAGTAAAAATGTTATACTGTATGTATCAGAGGAACTAGACAAACATAGTAAAGAGAAAAAAAAAATAACATTGTATCTTACACCACCGAGAGAAATATTGTTCAAACTACAAAAGGGGCCCCATACCTGAAATAGCTTGGGGCCTCGTATGTCTAATCCGGCCCTGATCATAAGCTTCGCGGTAGAATATAAAAGCTTGCTGTTTTCAAAAAAAAAAAAAAAAGCAGTTTTTAAACTTTTTCTTAAGCTAATATTACGATTATGATATCTGAATAGCATGGAAAAGAAGTTATTACATTTTTTTCTTCTATAATTTATAACATAATTTTCAGCTAAATGGACACATATCCCGTAGCGTGGTGCGTAAAGGTTTAAGCTACCTTGAACCAACTTTGTACCAGACGCGGATCCAAAGTGATGGTCATGGGGGTCCGGAAATATTTGGTAGCCCTTAAGCTACCAAATATAGCCTAAATCAGGGTTTTTTTATTCGTATATATAGAAAAATTTGCCCCAGATCCACTATTTCTGCCTAGCACTTGCACTTGGACTCCCCTCCCTTCTGATGATAACCCCATTAAAATTTAGAAGCTGGAACCGTCCTTGCTTTATGCATACTTTCTCTTCTCTAAATTTTGAGGAAAGAATGAATGATTGAGCTCCCCCCCCCCCCCTTTTTTTGCAGAAGCTCAAAACTTTGTGATAATCCACATAAATCGAAGTTCATTCGAGAATGCATAGATCTCGAGATATATTGGTAAAGAAAGTGGACAATTTCTTTTTTTTTTTCGAGCGAGAGAGAGAGATACCTGGAAGGGGGGGGGGGGTTACAACAAAAATGTGAATAGTGCGCTTAGTGGTTAACTAGAGCATACGCAAAGGGTGAGGGTTTAATTCTCCCTCCCTAGTGGTTTGAGTTTACTTTAAAACGTTCGTTTGTTATTCGAAATTTGTTATAATTTGCTGGATTGTTTTGTTTCATTCCTTCCTCTATCGTTACGAAAAACGTTTACGATCATATTTTTAAGAGTCTTCAACTTTGAAAAATTTCCGGGGAAGGTTACAGAACCTCTCCCACTTCCTAACATCACAAAAAACATTTTTAAAATGCGTTTTTAGAATTTCAACATCGAAACATTTTCGAGAGCGTGTTTCAACCTAACACCATCAACGAGTTCCGTTTTTTGGGCTCGAATCCAAAAACTTTCCAGGGAGAGTTCCCAACATTCCTTCCTCTAACATAAATAAAGAAGTATGCTAACATCTAAAAGTATGCTACTTCAGCCTAAACTATGTGAGACTGGGTGAAAATCTCTTAACCCCATCCCTTACCTGTACACTGCCAAAAATGGCCAACAATCGCATTTTGAAGACTAATTTCGAAACTTTTGCAAAGGAAGACCCCCAAACTTCCAATGATAAAACAATAATTAAAATTACGTTTTTGAAATTCAATTTCAAATACTTACCGGGAGAAAGTTCCGAAACCCATTTCTTTCCTAGAAATCATTAAAAATGGCTTACAATAGCGTTTTCATTATTTCATTTTTCATATTATTTTATTTTATTTTATTTATTTATTTATTTATTTATTTATTTTTTTTTTGAAAAATTTCTCCGAATTTTCTTTCTTCGTAATATCACCAAAGATCGTCGAAAATTGAGTTTATAAAACGAAGTTTTTGAGGGAGAACCCGAGAACACTCATGCACTAACAGCTCAATCAACTAACGACTACTTAACTATTTCACTTTAAATGGTATTTATAATTCCAATTTTTATATAGTATTATTTTATTCTCCCTATTTATTTTATGTTGACTAATACAAAGTACAAAGAAATGCATCTTGATATTTCAACTTTTCTTTCACAAATAAAAAGGTACCATTGAGGATCTAAATGACTTAAAAATAGATCCAAACAAATCAGAATACCGATCAAAATTCTTCTTCTCTTCCGTCTTCAATTTAATTAATTAATTTATTTATTTTATTTATCTAATTTTTTTTCATTCTTCATTTTAGAGAAACACTTAACTTTTCATTTAATAACATTTTATATATTAGTTTAAGAATAAAATTAAAAAAGAAAAACCCACTTGATTCATTTCTTTTACTTTTTTTTCACCCCCCCCCGCACATTCCGTTCATCATCCCCCTCCACCTCAAATGAACGTCTGGAACCACCCTTGACCCACTCTTTAAGAGAATCCTGCGTACTCCACTGAGCTTAATTAATATGCTTTTAATTCTTTAAATACAGATAAGGATTTTGGTGAGGTGGGTTGATCTAAAATGTGGGTTATTTTAATAGCATTAACGGATAAAATTGCATCAAGTTGAAATAAGTCAAATCTTTCATTGATAAAATTGAATCTGATGAACAACTACAACTTATTCTATGATATTCGGAATCAAGTAAATCAAGTCGAAATTCTGCTTACTATTTACCTGTGATTTTTCTGATTTAACATAACATGTCTCCCCTCTCTCTTTCACTTTCTGTCTCTCTCTCTCTCTTCCAGTCTATAAACAGTCTATAACATAAAAATCTTCCATTTCAATTAACGTAATTTTTACTTCAATAAATGCCGTCCAAAGTATAGTAAAGACGTAATTAATCCTAAACCAAAAAGCTTTTATTATTTTAGTCTATTTTTAGTTTATTATTTTGGTTATTATTTTTTATTAAAGTTTTCGTAAAATGAATTTAGTCTATTAGTCTAAACCTCAAAAATAAGATTTTATATCACTTTCTTTCTCTTTCTCTCTCTCTTATTGAAATTACTGTTTTATGTGAGTAATGTTCTTTTGAGCAGTGATTTATTTCTTTTTTCTTTTAGATTATCTGGATATTCAATAAATTTAAGGAGCAGAAATCAGTGTTGCATTTTGGTGAGTGAATTTTAAATAGACTTATTTGTACTAATTTCTAAGTTATCTTTGTATCTGTTCCCCTAGAGTTCGCCTTATTAATAAACCTATATAGGAGACTGATGATTTCGTTACACTTTAGCACAAATCATATCTTTCGGACGCATCGTTATTATTATTTTAAGAAGTTTTACATGCACAAAAGCTTATGCATAATTTTGAGGACACGTAAATCTGGTAAAGTGAAGTAAAATAGATCAATGTATTACAAAATAGCACGATATACAGGGTGTTCCGTTTTAACCTGCAAGACCTCTGTTTTCGCAACTAATAGACCTAGATGCATGCTTCCAATTGTAAAAATGTTCAAAATCAGATGCAGTTTAAGTTTGAAGAGAAAAAAAAAGAGTCAAAAAATACAAAATTTGACTTTTTATACGGGTCCTACGTCCCCTAACTTATATTTAATGAAGTAATACCCATTAAAAAATAATTCCAACACAAGAGGTTTGACATTAGTACGACTAATATTCACCGAGATATGAAACACAGTCTTTTGTGTCTTACACCACTTTACATTCACGGTCAATGACACCTTTTGGGGGAAAATGTAGTGGTTAACAAGGGTTTAAAATTATATGTGTGCAAAGAGTGTGGTTTTTCAAATTGTTCAAAATTTTGAACTGTGTTTTTGAGTATCATGGCATAACATTTGCATTTATTTTTGAATAGCAATGAAAGATATAAATACTTTGTTTTTTTTTACTTCAACAACCTGTCATTCTTTTGAAAGAGCTATAAGTTCCAATCTCATCTTCTATATAGTCCCTTGAAACTTTGAACTCAAATATCTACTTGAGTTTCGGTCTCACAAATGTCAAGTTTTTTGTGTTAGCAATATTTTTCAGTGGAGTTTATTTGCTTAAATATAAGTTAGGAAGCTCAGGGCCCGTATAAAAAGTTAAATTTTGTATTTTTTTACTCGATTCTATTTTTCTCTTCAAACTTTGAATATCTTAACTCCGTATCAGATTTTGCAATTGGAAGTATGCATCTAGGACTAACGGTTGCAAAAACAGAGGTCTTTGCAGGTTAAACCGGAGCCCCTTGTATACAAATTAATTTTTTATAAAGCCACTTGCAGACGAAATTTTTTTTATTCGTCAGTCTTTTGAAGAAGGATGAAGTTTTACCCCTAAAATTATTCGTACTTCTCATATGTTCCCTAAATCTAAATTTACAAAAACAACAATATTTGCGTTTAATTTTAAAACATTGTTTCCCCGTATACTGTTAAAACCGTGATCTACATGTGGCACCTTTTAGGGTGAAACTCTTGTAGCACCAAGGATAACCGCTTAAGGGTGCCGTTTTAGCTCTTTGTGGTACCCTGAAAGGCTACATTTTTGGCCACGAAGTGACGTAGGGAGCCAAAAATGTACCTTAAAGGGGGTGAAGCTAGTACTATAATGGTTTCACCCTAATGGCCATCGTATACAACCCACAGTTTTAACACTAGTTTCTTTGCAAGAATAGGAGGAGTCGGGGCACATTGTCAGAAGGTTGTATCGGGGAACCAAGGGGCAGAACCGCTAGGTAGAATGTTTTAGGGGATATCACTCCTAAAAAGGTTCCTAAGGGCCTTGACGGGTCTGTAAAAAAAATCAGAACACTGTCTCTAATGATGACAGTTTTCAAAAAAATCGGATTCAGAATATGGCTTTAAAAATCGCTACTAACATTAATCGAAAATTTGTAAACAACGGGAAAAAAGGTTAAGGACATATAACCAAGCGTGCATACCCCCTCGTCTCTTTCCTCTCTTTGTTTATGTCTTGAATTTCCTAGAAAATTCGACTACGTTTCAAAACTCAAGTTAGAGGGAAACAATGCACCGTAAACTCATGAATGTGGTGTGAGAATTTTTTCCGGGGCAGTGTGATCGTTGTATATATTCCAGTGGGACAGATAACTCCCCTGATTCCTACGCCCCTGCGTGTTTCCCGAATTTACTTCCCTTCTGCCTGCTCCCTAATATTTTTGCCTCATACTAACCCAAAACTCTTCTCTATCTCGGCAGAATAAATTTTGTCTGTTATCGGGGTAATTCTGAACGCACTTCCTGCAATAATGCTAAAATTTGCTGATATTGCAATTTAGAAGACCATTGCTGCAATAATTATGATGTCATCTGTTGTCAATGGTGTAGTCTTGATAAAGGTAGTAGGGGGATGAATAGAGTGATTCCAAAAAAAACTTTTTTTCAGCTAGAGTCCAGGACACCCCCTATTTTTTTTAAACTTACTAATAGTATTATGGTGTAAAAGTTTTAGCTTCCTTCTCAAATTTTAAGAGGGTGCTCAATGACTCATTAATTTAACATTAGCCGTAGCATAGAAAATGATACAAATTTAGAAACATTTAATTTTCCCGGCTGTTTTTTTGAAAATAATTATGATATTGCAATGCATATGCATACTACTAGTTGCATGTTATAATATGTAGCATTGTTTTTCGAGTTCAATGTATTTTTTAACCCCCCTCCCCATACTTATGAAGTTTGGGGGAGGGGGTTGAGCACCCTCTTCCAGTTCAAATATGAAGCTAAAATTCATTCAGTACATTGCTATCCACAAGTCTAAAAATATTGAGGGGTGTCCTGTTATCTAGGAGAAACTTTATTTTTACATGCATTTTTGAACCACCCTATTAGGGATTAATCTATGCTATTCAAAAGTGATTGATAAATAATTAAAATGTGCCTTGTATTTAAAAACTTCGAACACTCTATAGAGTTTCATAGAGAAGTAACCTTCTCTCTAAAAATTTTCTTCAAAAATCATAAAACTTTTCTCATTTCCTATAAATATCATGTCTTACCCCGCCACTCTTTAATGTTCTTTTTCCTAGGAAAAGAGCCCCTATTAAGAGATTACGGGTTCTCTTAGTTTAATTCACATATTGCTGAAAAAACTGATTTTGAATTATTAGATAGCTATTGAATACAAGGACGTAAATGATTTGCCAGGCTTCGAACTATGTTTATTTAGAAGCATGTTATCTAAAGAGCAGTTACGAATAAAGTTGGGTGGATTTGAAGATACAGTCGGGTCATTCCATGTCAAGTGATCCAAAATTTGGGAAATTTTTTCCCTCACCCTTTTGTATTTCTTTGAAATTTGGCTCATCGATTGTACCCTTTTTGTGGTAATCAAAAGTCCAAATTTTTAGATTTTTATCTCTATTATTTTTTTATTTATGACACTTTGATTTTTCGAAAAACCCTCTTTTTTCATGGATGCTTGAACATAAAATGGACGATAACTCAGCACCAAATATAGATAGAAGGATTTGGTAAAAAGCATTTTAAAATACATTAGTTGCTGTTTAATCAGATATGCAACATGACTAATTTCAAAAAAATGAAATTTTTAAAAAAATGAAATTTTAATTTTAAATTTTAGATTTTCAGAAAAGGTATAATGAATTTTTTAAAGAAATTCTCAAAAACTTGTGGGTATTGTATGTTTGATTGAGCAAAGTTTCAAGTTGGGATCTCAATGGGATCATATTTTTATGAATTTTTAAATAAAACTTGACTTATGAAATAATGACATTTTTCAGATTCTAACTAGTTAAATATGGGGTTCTCTTACTGAGGATGGTCTAGTAAGTAGTAATTTATCATGACTATGCTTGAAATGAGCTGACATGAATTTGCAGATTAGTACACCCCCCCCCCCCCCCCCCCCCCGCCACACAACCACGTTTTATCTTTTTTTTTTCAAAACTTTTCACAATGTAAAAAATAAATAAATAAATAAATGAAAAACCAAAATGAATAGTAAATGTTTAAAAGTTGGTAAATGTTCTTCTTTAAAGCAAGAAAAAGTCCCCCCCCCCCACGCACCACCACTTTTATTATTATTATTATTATTATTTTCAAAATTCTTTTCAAAATGTAAAAAATAAATAAATGAATAAAATAAAACAAAATAAATGGAAAACATATTAAAAGCTGGTAAATGTTCTTCTTTAAAGAAAGACGAAGTACATACCCCCCCCCCCCTACACATACGATTAACACTATACTAGTATCACGCCTCACCTGATGCTTTTTTTTTTCCAGACCAAGTGTTTCTTTTTCAATCCGAACTTCACAAAGTGTACTTGATTTAATTCACTATCTTATAAGGAAAGTTGTGATTCATTTCATCCCCTACACCAACTTACAATTTTGGAGGGAGGAAAGAAATAGTTTGCCCCAAGATCATAGCAAAATAGGAGTGTTTCCCCCCGTGTTGTTCCATTCTTTTCACACTAAACAAAAAATAAATCTAAGTATCAGATCGTATGTCTGTCCGCATAAAACTGTCTTTCTACAACATTTGGTTGTAAAGGAGAGCAATGCAGCAAGAACTATTTATACATATATTAAAAGCAGTTATAGATCAAACAAATTTTGCTAGTTTGAGCATAACCTTCCATGTTGTTAAGCTTCATTCCAGATTGCCCCCCTCCCCCTCCCCCCTACCGTCCCACTTTCCGAAAGAAAAAAAAAAGCTGCGAATGAGTGGTTCTATTTGTCTGTTAAAGTTTTTCTGACTTTTAGGACCCCCCTCCCCTATTTATAAGCCTTAGTCACTACTGATGTTTAGCAGCATGCGTCCCAGTTTATTATGATTATAACTCTTACGTGCCAGCTTTTTTCTTTCTTTCTTTTTTTTTTTTTTTTTTTGAATACAGTTTTGAAAAAAAAAAGATAAAAAGTGGTTGTGTGGCGGAGAGGGGGGGGATACTAATTTGCAAATTCATGCCAGCTCATTTCAAGCATAGTCATGATCAATTACTACTTACTAGACCATCCCCAGTAAGAGAACCCCATATTTAACTAGTTAGAATCTGAAAAATGTCATTATTTCATAAGTCAAATTTTATTTGAAAATTCATAAAAATATGATCCCATTGAGATCCCAACTTGAAACTTTGCACAAATGAAGATAAAATACACACAATTTTTTGAGAATTTTTTTTTTAAAATTCATTATACCTTTTCTGAGAAATTTAAATTTAAAATTTCAATTTCATTTTTTAAAAATCAAATTTTTTTTTGAAATTAGTCATGTTGCATATCCCATTAAACAGCAACTAATGTATTTTAAAATGCTTTTCATCAAATCTTTCTATCTATATTTGGTGCTGAGTTATCGTCCATTTTATGTTCAAGCATCCATGAAGAAAAGAGGGTTTTTCGAAAAATCAAAGTGTCATAAATAAAAAAATAATAGAGATAAAAATCTAAAAATTTGGACTTTTGATTACCTCAAAAGATACAATTGATGCGCCAAATTTCAAAGAAATACAAAAAGGTGAGGGAAAAAACTTTGGATCACTTGACATGGAATGACCCAATAGAATCTTGATAACTCGAAGCTGATATCTCGAATATTCCTTTCTCTCGAAGTTTTCATCTGGTCCCTAACTCTTGAGACTGTTGTGGAAACTTCCTAACATTCGAACTGCCAATAACTAGAACGCTTGAGAGGGTCCCTTGTGACTTCGTGTTATAGAGAGTTGACTGTTCATCCCTTTCCGAAGCTGATTATTTGAACTTTTTTTGAATATAAAAAAGGATTAAATCTAACTATATCCTCATCTGAAATTTCACCGTATCCCACTCCGCAATAGGGAAGTTTTCGATTTTTCAATTTTATTTTTATATGATAGAGTAACATGTATGAACATCATAGGTGAAAAAATTTTTGCGATACGATAAGTAGTTTTTTTTTTTTAAATTAATTTTTAAAGTTCAAGCTCTTGTGACGTCAAATGGCATAGGAAGTGACGTCATGCGCTCTTCCGATAGGGGAGAAGCCGAAGGTCTCCTCGCGTTTCTGGAACATTAAACCTCTCATCCTCTCGGAAATATTCGAATATCATCATTGATGTTACATGAGGAAGATTATTTAGATTGTGCTTTAACGAATCCGGTCTCCATAGTGTGTTCAAAAAGATTATTGAATTTCTAAAAAATAAAAATATCAGCGCGCTCAAAATGTTCCTAGCGAAAACAAGGGATCTTCGGCGGAAGGCTGCCCATTCGCGCCCTGTGACGTAGGCTCGTGACGTTTCAGAAGCGCCCACTTTTGCGCGTGGATTTTTAAAAATTCATTAAAAATCAACCACGGTGTTTTAAAATTCGGCGATGGTCAATTTTTTAGTTTTGAGGGTCAATTAACAATATCCAATAGCCAAAATATGAACATTTAATAGGTTGCAACTTCCCTATTGTTTTACTGGCTACCCCACTGCTTAAGAGGGTAGATTGCATTAATGAACACGGACACTCACTGCATTTCAATATCAAGCAAAATCATTTTGGCAACAATACTGCAGGAACTAAAGCAACCAACTGCTGCTGTTACAATGAGCAAAAACCTGAATCTATATACGATTTAGTGTATGAGGGTAGCTGGGTTTTCTTTTGGACGTTTGACCTATGGCACCAAAATCGAAATTTGTCGTCTTTTATGCGTCCAGACTTTGTATGTCGAGGTCTATGAAGGATCTTTCTGGTCAAAGTTTCATCTCACTTGTCTCAAAATTCTTCAAAGCATACCTCTATTGAAGCCGTATGGTTATTAACTAGCGAAAAGGTGTGTTTAATTCCTCTGGTAATGACTGAGACTTGCGAAGTGAAAAGTTGATCGGAAACAGCCCGGATGAACCACGGCATATTGGTCAAAAAAATAATTTTGTTAGTGTGTAGCATGGTTCACATATGAGCCCGTTCGCGTTGGCCAAAAGCCGGCTCATTGGAGGGAACTTTAAAACCGCAATTAGAAAAATAACTAAAAATGGGAAGGCAAGTGAATCATTGCAATTAAAATTCTGAGCCTACTCCTTACCAGATGCAAAGCGGAATGTTTCAAAGGAGGTATTGGCCAACTGCAAGGTGTAATGTAAACGGCTGCTATTGAAAATTTATATTCCCTCAATTAAGCCTGCTCACTGCATTTTATTTGTAAATGCTATCTACTTTGGTCTTATAAATCTAAATGCCACATTTTTTTTTCTTGTACTCAATAAATCTTTCATACCTTGCAATTCTTACTTTGTAGTTTGATACAAGGTTATATGCTGGGTCGTTTTTTGAGAACTGAATGGCCAGTGTCATCCTTAGTATCTCAGAAAATACTAACCTCCAAATAATGTACTTACGTGCATTTTACTTGGTCCCTTACGATGGTTGTATTTTTCTTTCTCTTGCAGCAAAAAATAAAATGAAGGCTAGAAGAAAATAAGAAAACTTTCAATGTGAAACTGTGTCACGCACATTTCCAGTCTGTCCAAAAACTTGAAGCAATTAACGTGCGCCATATTGAACTGGGCGGAATGCCCTCTGTGCTTTTCTTTGTCTTCTCCACCTTGTATAAGATGTGCCGCGATAATGTATCAGTTTAAAGTTTTTACTCTTTCTTCTTCGGAATTTATTTTTTCTCTTTTCTTTTCTTCATTCGGAGAATCGATAGGCTCGTGCGTGCTATTAACAATGAGATTCTACTATTCATTGTACTTTTATGCCTACGGGTTCTGAGAACAAAGTTGATTACGCGAATGACGAAATTGTCGATTTTAGTGGCAGCTGGAGCCACTATTTCCTGATGTAAAAAAAAGCGCCCCCAAGAGCAACTTTGTCGGATTTTCAGCTGGTTGGTAAATCCAGAGCTGTTTTTGAGCTATCTTTAGAGACATTTTTTGCTGAACAACAAATTTTTATTAACTT
The DNA here is from genome assembly GCF_026930045.1 of Uloborus diversus. Classification (NCBI taxonomy): domain Eukaryota; kingdom Metazoa; phylum Arthropoda; class Arachnida; order Araneae; family Uloboridae; genus Uloborus; species Uloborus diversus. Next base: position 116,579,832 of record NC_072740.1, read on the forward strand.
TCGTCTCATATATTTCTAAAATTTTATCTTAGATTCGAAATGCTTCTTTTATGCATTATCTCTGATTTATTGTCATTCTTAAATCATTCGTAAGTGTCATCAGCTGTGTGCTGAAGACACTTATAAAAAGCTTTAAGAATGTGCTGTGCAATTGCTGTGCTAGTATTTATATACTATAAAAGGGAAACGTGGGCAAAGTGAAATAAGTTAAGACAACTTACCTTCTAAAAATGAACAAGCTGGAAATTTATTTTGAAAATTTAAAAAATATATAAGAACATATGCAAGGAAAACCAAAAATTAATGCTGTCGAGAGCAGGAACAGCTGAGCAGGTGCACATAAATCTTAGTTAACTCGTCTAAGCATAATTTGTCATTTTGAATCCAGAGCAAAGGACATAGGTCTATCAGTTCACTTTGAAACAGCAAATTATTGTCAATTTGATAGTCTGCATCAGGATAGATTGGAATAATGGCTTAGTCGGCAACGTGCATCCCCTAATATAGTAATTTTGAATTTGAGAAAGATTTCGGAAATGAATGGGTGTATAAGGTTAAGAAGGTTTCTGATCCAATGCTATTATCAAGAGAATTTCCCCTCTGTATCCATTGACTAAGAGGAGAACATCTTCTAAATTGGTTCGTGGTCCTGCAACAATTCCTCTAGACCATTTGTTAAAGCCCCCCATTATTTAAATAACCCAATGTCCGCTCAACTAGATTCATCACAGAAGGCAACATAAATTTTGCTTAGTTTATTTCAGGGGTCGAAACCACAATATTGCATTGTGTCAGCAGTGTAATGAATCGCGTGATGCATGCTCTGGGGGTTGAATTTACCCGGAATCCTTCGTTCTCAGTAGCGAGAGTATTTTCTGGCATTTAATCTAAACGTACCTTAATTTCACAACGAAAAACATCTATATCTATACAAATCATCTTTTTATGGACTTAAAATAGTGGTGTTAAAAATATTACTGTAATGATTTATTACTTTGAATTTTCAGTCATATTGTAGAAAAAAATATCACGGATGTAAGAATAACTTTTCCGTTGTATGTTTTTAGGGATTAACAGTTATCTTTTTAGAATCTGTGACAAGTATTGTTCTTATTCTACTGAGAATTTGTAGGGTCTGTTAACGCTGTTTCGGGACCGTTTTCATTATTCTCATAGCAATTTTTAGCTGTATTTCTTCTAAATTATTTAAGAGGGAATGTTGGTGTGTCACATGCCCTCAGCTCCTTTCAAACTGGGGAAGGATGCAATAATTCGGGTAACCAGCAAAGCGCCGTGCACAATCTATTAGGGATAGGGATTTTAAAAATGAGTGTTGACTAATAGCCGTTTTCCTTATTCGAATGGGAATTTCTAAGCTAGTGGCCTGATAGTCATGGGGATTTAAAAGGATTTGCTATCAGGGGCGAACTGGCCCTCCAGCTCATCGGTTCTCCGAACCTGTGCGCCTTTTTTTTTTTAATTAAAAAAAATTATTTTGCACCCTCGATCAGCTGGGTAATGAATTGAGCGAAGCAAGATATTTCAAGGGTAATTTGCCTCCAGGCATTTATTTATTTATTTTTTTTTTATTTTTATTTTTTTTTTTTTACGAAGCTTAAAGCTTTTAGCTTTAAGAGGAAGAACATCTGTTTTAAAGACAAAGACGTTGTGTGCTAAGTCTTTCGCTTTATCTATTTTTTAAAATAAGGGAGTTTTCTTTTTAAAGCCCAAATAAAATGAGTGACATTTTAAAAAGTGATATAGTTGTTATTTATGTGAATGATTGGAGAAAAATATGCTATTTTTCGTGCAATTATTCCGTTAAATTTAAATAGGGATAATAAATTGTCCTTCAAGTGAGTCGAATGCAGCCCCATGATTTCCTTTTACTATCTCATCTTCCTTGCATTGAAGGCTACCTAGAAAGAAAAGCAAAAGGTTTTATCAAAACGGAATTCTTGGAATATTATTATGTATGTAGTTTAAATAAATCATCAAATTCATTGCAAGTAATTTTCTTATTATTACTCTTATGTTCAGGTAAACATCAAAATCAGACATCCATCTTTTTTTAAATCCTTTTGTATTCATAAGCAAAGAACACAAAGCATAGATTAGTTGAAATGAGCCGTATGTACAATTTCTTGAAAAATTCAAAAGATTTAACAGAAATGCTATTTGGCTGCTTGAAGGGTACAAAAAAGCTTCTTTTCCAGTCACTTACTTTTCTTTGAAATGAAGAAAGTTTTTTAGCTTTAGATTACATGCCTTTTGATGATTATATAGCTCTTCCAGGAACATAATTTTCTTCGTTTTGTTAAATTACTCAACAACGAAGGTTGAAAACTTGGATCGTTTGCAATGATTTCTTCCAAGGAGATTCCTTTGGTAACCACTTCTCCCCACCTCTTTTTTTTTAATTCATAATTTCTGAGAGGTTAATCAGTCGAGGCCCATAATTTGCATGCATTGTATGATTATGCTAAGGTTTAAATGCATGGGAACTAACTTCAAAATATCAGAGCAGTTGTTGCTTACATTCTTCATTAAACTATTGAGTAATGACTCCAAAGGACCCAGTTGACGTGCTGAAGTCAATATTAGGGTTTTTTTTTTTTTTCTTTTTTCGTCATTAATGAAGCAGAGCAGACGTACGTAATTGAACCATTTATTTCAGAAACCAGTCAAGGTGTTAAAAGTTTTCGATAAGGATTAAAATACTTTAAAACTAAAAGGAGTACATATTTAGGTATATTCTTTCAGTAAAATTTGTTATAATACCTATTGAATAACTTAATATGATGATATAAAATATTTTCCTAAAATAAAAAACTTTGCCGTTTGACGGGTTTCTGAAAGAAACTTTTCAGTTCATGTCTTCATATCTGCTATACTACATTTTGTTGAATTACTCTAACGTTTACTTTATAAATTGTGAGTAAGTGAGTTATATATTCTTATAAGTTCTTTAGTAATGTCACCAGTAGTGGATTAAGATCCAGTTTTTCTGCATTATTCCATAAAAGTCCCATAAAAAGTGTTTTTGTAAATATGATTTGCAGTCTTGAGCACTAGATCTTAATAGTGCTCAAGAAATTGGATTCGTTTTCATTTCCCTTGTAGCGTTCGATGAGGACTTTGTGCGATTTCAAATCAATCTGCTGAAATTAGAAACAACAACTATTCATTAAAAAAAATGTTATGTTAGGGGGACATTTTAATTACAAAAAAGCAAATTAGAAGTCGTTTACTTTCTATTATTACGCTTCGAAAACAAAAATTGAACTGATTCAGCACACAACCAGAGGTCTCTTTTGTCCAGGGGAGGGAGGGGGGGGGGCAAGCAGTCCTTATGTGCATTACAGCGTTTCCCCGTTTAGCATGTAAAACCTCTATCTTCACAACCGTTGGTCCTAGATGTGTACTTCAAATTGCGAAAATGCTCAAAAGAAGAGGCAGAGTTTAAATATGAAAAGTTTGAACCGAAAAAATAATTTAGGGGAAAACATGGAAAAAACACCTGGGTCCCCTAACTTATATTTAGCGATATAATCTCCAATTGAAAAATAATTCCAACACAAAAAACTTGAAACATTTGAATCAAAAACTCAGGGAAATATTCGAGTTTAAAATTATAAAGGACCATGCAAAAGTTAAGATTTGAAACTTATCGCCCTTTCAGAAAAATGACAAATTGACGAAACAAAAAATAAAAAGTTTATATTTTTCATTGCTGTTGAAAAATCAATGCAAATGTTATGGTACCCTATGACACTTAAAAATACACTGCAAAAGTTCGTACAGTTTGAAAAAACACACTAGATGCACTCATAATTATAAACCCTTGTTAGCCGCCATATTCTCCCCCCCCCCCTCCAAAAAAAAGTAATTATTGGCTGCGAGTGTAAAGTGGTGTAAGTCATGAAACGCTGCGTTTTATATCTCGGTGAATATTGGTCGTACTAATGTCATTCTTTTTGTGTTCAATTTTTTTTTCATCTTCTTGATTTCCCTATGTGCAATATAAGGGATTAGGGGACCATATAAAAAGTTAGGTTCCGTATTTTTTCACTAAATTAATTTTCGCTTCACACATTTCATATCTGAACTCTGCAACATATTTTGATTGTTTTTGCAATTGTTACTTTGCTTCTAGGACTAACGGATGCGAAAATAGAGGTCTTGCAGGTTAAACGGGGACACGCTGTGTAGTTGAACAAACAGGGATTGGTGATGTGGTTTAAAACCAAGGGTTCGGGAGTGTGTTTAAAACTTTTAGGTCTGAGCCCCTCATGCTGAATGATTCACAACATGGAATTAGTTTTTACAACAGCAGGTACACATTTGTGAAAGTTAATGGAACCAAGCCAATTATTTTACAAACCGTTATTTACACCACCTTTATTTACATCATCTAAATATA